>NW_026087437.1:0-70062 GCF_022539395.1 Myiozetetes cayanensis | reverse complement strand
CCCCTAATGCAGCGGTGGGGGAGCAGAATGGTCACAAAAATGATGCAGAAGTAAGGCAAGATGTGTGCAAACCCACAGGCCAGGCAATAGGCTAGCGAGCCCAGCCAGGTCTCCTGCAGAGTTGCAAGGACGAGCCCACCCCCAAAATCCCCAGGTCATCAACTTGCTGGAATACTTGGTGCCATCCACACACATGGAGGAGCACTCGATGTCCTTGGCTTTCTTCCCCCAGATCCTGCAGTTCCCATCTGTATGACGGGAAAGGTCCTTCTCTGGTGCTTGGTCACTCGGAAGATGTGGTAGCCAATCCAGCCCAACATCAACACCGCCACGGCATTGGCTGTGCCCAGCTGGACAGGCTGGGAAACCAAAGACAAACCCTGGGGAGCACAGAAACAACAGTCACTGACTTGCAAGATGTGCTCAGCATGCCAGACCAGTTACTTGACTACAGTGACCCACAACAGACGAGAAGAAAGGATGGAAAAACCCACTCCACCGCTACAACTCTGGAAAATTTGCACAAAACTCTGCATCCTCCATTTCCCTTCTCTCTTTCTCTCTCCAAAATTGCACTTCTCCGTGAAACAAGAAGAGAGAAGTTGCCAGGATGCAAACAAAGCAGGAGAGAAGGAAAAAGCCAAAAATCCAAACTCTTCCCTGTATTGATTACCTTGGGGTCTCCTCAGTACAAAGCACAGCACCACATGGACTGTTCTGAGGTGTGCAGGCATTTGGACTTCTGCCTGTCCCCCACACACACACACGAAGTCAGGTGTAGTGCTGCCCTCAGAGAAAACCCACCCAATCTTGCTGCAACTAAAGCCATGGAATTTGTCTTTGTTTCATTGACATTCAAGATCAGGCTGTGCCTGTGTCCAGAACAGAGGCTCAGAAAAGCATTTCTTAAGTTTCCACTGAAATCTGGTGCAGACATGACCAAGGCACTGGTGGCACTCTGAGTCAACAGTAGTGTTTCCAGTGGCTCTCTGAAGGAACACAAGTGTCCAAGGAACCCAACACAAGTGTTCAAAGAAGTCCCACTACTTCAGCACTGAATGAGCTTCTTCAGGCCAGTTTCATTTCCTGTCTAAGTTTAATTTCCATGGAAGGAGGTTTTTGCCTACTTTAATAGGAGGTAATTTCCAAACTGCTTTCTTAATTTCCTCCTCCACGTTTACCTGAAGGACATTGACAAGGATCATGGAGTTTGTCACTTGGCCATGCAGCTCCTGTACTTTGGCAGCAGAGGAAAGGAGAGTCCAGGCTACAATCCCAGGGCGCCCATTGAAGAAGAGCTTGAAATCAAAACCACCTTCCTATTTGAAGGTGAAGTCAATGCCCAGCATGTAGTGGAAAAGAAGTTGCCAGTGAATTTGCTGGAAAGCAGAAAAAAAAAAATAGAAAAGTACACAGTTACAGGCAAGTACTATTCTGACTAGACATTTCAGAATAATTTGATGTAGCGACAATAAAAATCATAAACCCATGTAAGTTTGTGCAAGACAACACAAACTGACCCAACCCTAGCATTACATTAATAGAGATAAATTTCAGAAGTTCACAAGTGTCCTACTTTACCCTTTGTTTACACTTTTGAACAGTCTAACTATAACTCTGTCTATAGGATGGAGGTATCTGTGACGCTGCCGCTGCCATCACATGTATGAAACACGGAGGATGGTGCTAATGAAGTAAAGAACCACAGTCAAATCTTAGCTTATATATTTGTGCCAGTCATTCAATTTATAGGTCAAGTCTTCATTTAACTATTTAAGAACCACTATTCTCTCCTTACTCAAAGTCACATACCAGTCTTCGGCATTGGTAGGGAAGAAGGAGCCTTTCATCATTGCAAATGTGGGAAGTGGAGATCGCAGGATATTGGCACACCACAGCAGAGGAATCCAGTTGTCAAAAAGGATGGTGGGGCAGAAGAAGTGGAAGTCATAGGCATTTGCAAACCAAAGCACGTGAGTAATGATCCAGCCCTGAAGTCCACTGAGTTCATATTTATTCACTACACCTAAAATAGGAAAGTACACAGTTACAGGCAAGTACTATAATGACTAGACATTTCAGAATAATTTGATGTAGTGACAATAAAAATCATAAACCCATGTAAGTTTGTGCAAGACAACACAAACTGACCCAACCCTAGCATTACATTAATAGAGATAAATTTCAGAAGTTCACAAGTGTCCTACTTTACTCTTTGTTTACACTTTTGAACAGTCTAACTATAACTCTGTTTATAGGATGGAGGTATCTGTGACGCTGCCGTTGCCATCACATGTATGAAACACGGAGGATGGTGCTAATGAAGTAAAGAACCACAGTCAAATCTTAGCTTATATATTTGTGCCAGTCATTCAATTTATAGGTCAAGTCTTCATTTAACTATTTAAGAACCACTATTCTCTCCTTACTCAAAGTCACATACCAGTCTTCGGCATTGGTAGGGAAGAAGGAGCCTTCATCATTGCAAATGTGGGAAGTGGAGATCGCAGGATATTGGCACACCACAGCAGAGGAATCCAGTTGTCAAAAAGGATGGTGGGGCAGAAGAAGTGGAAGTCATAGGCATTTGCAAACCAAAGCACGTGAGTAATGATCCAGCCCTGAAGTCCACTGAGTTCATATTTATTCACTACACCTAAAATGGAAAGAAAAAATGGACTGTTTAGCAACACTACATTCATACAGCTTTTTATTCATATATAGAAGCTCAAGCAAGTGCTCCTGAAATGACCTCACTTTTCTGAAGGTTACCTTAGGCTCTGCTGTAACCATTAGGCTTTATGAGGCTGATTTTTCTCAGGCGGCAGGACAATTGGGAACTAGATTTAGGTCCTTATCCTTTTATTTTGAGATTCATCTCTGTTAGAAGTGTTTTCCAACTTGGAAAAAAAAATGGAGTGGTTTGGTAAGCTTGAAGGTATTTCACACATAGAAGTCCTATTTCATTTGACAGCCTTCTTTTGCTGCCTGTCTCTAGAAAATATCAGCCCTTCTGCAGTGCCTTCTTGGGTATGAATTTAAAACAAATGAGTATTGTTTTTCTAGAGTAACTTCATCAAGGATTACATCACACAAGGGATACTGGTGTATATTCCCTACCCACCTCTTTTTCCAGTCCATAAGCTTCACCTCGATTCCAAAGCCATGCGAAGTGAGAAACATCAAAGAGGGCTACATTCCACTACCCTTGGTGCAAAAGGATTCATCCAAGAGCTGTTTGAAAAACCAGACCCTTCATCAGTTCAGAACTCAGTCATGTACCTGGAAAGCCATCCAAAGGCAACAGATGCCAGCAGCCCGGTGGGTCAGCGTAGGAGTCTTGTTCCAGATGTCAGGCAGATGTGTGTTCCCTGGGAGCAAGTCCCTGAGGAGGTTAGTCAGAGAGCACTGGCACTGCTCACCGCCCTGCAAGCCAAAACACAGCAGTTTTTTCCCCAGTTTTCAGATAGAGAAGAGGTTTCGTTACATCAGACATTCTTTTCAGGGGACCTTCTAGACTAACCGGATGAAAACTGAAAATGTTTACAAGAGCACAGACATTTCCTTGGGTCAAACATAAAACATTTAGTACACAACACGCTTGACCAGCTCTAGCCACGATTGCCATCAAAGCCGTGAAGTCTCTAAGAATAATCTCCTTTCTGGAGGGGAGCTACTGTCTAATGTTTTGTTCTCTGTAAAGCCACAGACAGCCGTGGCTGTTTCCAGCTGCAATACAACACCCCACCAACACCTGCCCAGCGCGGGGAGAACAGGGTTATCAGTCATCAATCCTGCTACAGCAGGAGTTGTCAGCTGGGAATACACAGGTGCCGACATGCCTGCTTTCCAAAGCTCAGGAGATAATTTGTTCCTTGAAGGAACTACAATTTTTCCAAGTTTTTATGATTCACTTTCCTTTTTGCAAGGAGGACTGTGTTTTAGCCCAAGCCACCCGGCAAGCTCTCGGCCTTAAAAATCTTGAAGGACTCTCCTTTGGCATCTGTTGCTACAGGAGATTTTCCATGAGCTTTCCAGAGCAGGGCACTGCAACAGTCTGTTATTAACAGAGGGAAGTTTAACAGGAATGGAGCAACTTGAGGAGGAAGTATGAACCACTTGGAAATACAAGGACTCATTAGAGTCATCAGCTTCTCTCACCATGCTCTCCCCAACTGGACTTGAGATGGTTGAGTATCATTTTGGTTGGGTTTGTGTTCTCTTTCTTGAGCAAGTTTTTTCTCCTGATGGGCTGTCACGATGTCTTCTAGGAACGAAAATATTCATTGCATTACTCCAGCCCATTCTCAGTAACGCCTATGGCTCCACAAGAGAAACATAACTAAAAGTTATTAAAAACTCTTCTATAGCCGTCTCATCACATGAAATTTGGGGGTGGAGGGAAGGAAGGAAAAAACCCTTAGCAATTCCTTAGGAACTTAGATTCAGCAAAACATAATCCAAACACTGATGGCAAATTAACCCATTAAACTTCTTGCTAACTGGAAATTTCTTTCAAGACGAAATCTAGAATACATGGCTTAGTCTTGATTATTACGTGAGATGCCAAAGGAAAGAAAAAGGTTTCACCTCATTCTTACAAACCTCTGACAATAAATTCCTATATCTAACTGCCTTCCTTAATTAGAAACATGGCTACTGTTGTAACATTTTCTGTACTGGCTCCTGGTAACGAGGTACTTTGGCCCAGACCCCTTGCTCCAGATGTGCCAGCTACACCAAAGAAAATAAGAGAGACTCTCATCCAAGTCAAAAAGCAGCTATTATGGCAGTTTAAACTCTGTGGGGTTTAGCACTGGAGCTGAATCTCTGTGGGATCTCTGGGACACAACAGTGTATTTAATGAATGGTGCTGTTTCTGAACTTCCCGGGGCAGGTTGCAATTGGCTCCTGAGGCCGAAAGGTTTAGTCTAAGGATTTTTATCTTTTGAAACTACAGGTTGAATTCTGGGGACACATTGCAGAATTCTGAAACTGGAAAGCTGATCAAACAGAAACGAGTGTTTCTTCTACCACAGAGTTGAAATAGTCACTTAGGAAAACCTGAGGGACTTGTAAAATTCACAAAGCTCGAAGCCTGCTCAGCATACCTGATTCCTCATCTCCACCCATCATCAGGAACTGGGCTCTCTCCTCTTTCAGGCTCTCATCTGTGTACACTGTATTAAGATCTCGTAACTTCTTAAGAAAAGGAGCATTAGAAGCACATTTCTGCAAAGGTTTCCTTAGCAGATGGGTTTAAAAGCCAACCTTTGTTGCCATGACCAATGAATGCAGAGCTGTGCTAGAGAGCCAAAGGTTATTTCTGTTGCTGGCTTTGCTACACTCTCTAAGAACTTCTGTCCAGATCAGTGCTGGCCACAAGAATTCCAGTTTAACCCCTGTTTCATTGTTCAGGCTTTGCATTTCAAGAATGGTGAGCATTTATTGGAAACTCTGAAAGGCTTGGAAGGAACAGCCTCCGAAAATATTTTTGCTTATTTCTGAGGGAGAATTTTCAAACCTCTCTTTTGAGGATGCAAAGACTTGAACGACTGGTACAATTGAAAATAAAAATCAGTACATTTACTCTGATTAATGTCTTAACTTATATTTGGCTAAATAGTTCTTTTATTGTTGCCTTCTTTAAAAAATAGAACCCATAAGCAGAAAGGTGATCTCATCAAGTGTTGGAATCTTTTAAGTCCCCTTGTTGCCACAGAACAATAGCATGCAAATATTGCATCCAAAGATACAGAATCTTAGACAGATACACACAAATATACATATATATATATATGTATACAAATACACACAGAAAAGTTTGGAGTTCTCGATGAGAGTTCTACACGGGGAATGAACAGAGGACTGGTTTTGGGTGTCATACAAGTGTGGTGACCATGAACATATGCTCTGAGCTTTGATTTATTGCCCGTCTTTGTAACTGCCTGCCTTCCCTCTGGGGAGAACACAGGCCTGTATTTTGCATGGTCTTTTTTGTTTGACTTTGCAGTGTAGACTAGGGGCAGAAGATTTTTTGGAGCCAAATCATTTGATCCAGATTCAGTTCCTTTATTGGTGCCTGAAAATCAGGAGCTGGACTCCACGGTCCCGAGGGGACCCTCCCACCTCAGCACATTCCACGATTCCATCCAGTGGAATTCCATGAATGCTGTCCGAGTCCAGCACTGCCCCAGGAACCCCTAAACCCTGTCACTCATTGCCAGATCCAGGCGCCTCTGAAACACCTCCCGGGCTGCTGACTCCACCTGGGCAACCTATTCCAGTGCCTGAGCACCCAAAAACACAGCGGAAAACATTTCTCCAGCAGCTGACCTGAATCTCCCCACCTCAGCCTCAGGCCATTTCCCCTGCTCCTCCCACCGCAGGCTCCTTTCCAGCAGCCCCCTCAGGAGAAGGCGGCTCAGGGCTCCCCTCTGCCCCCGCGGACGGCCCCGCTCGGCTCTGCATGGGGAGGAACGCGCCCAGCCCCGGCCCGACACCCCGCGGGGTGCGCACCGGGGGTCACTTACCGGGGGTCCCTCACCGAGGGTCACTTACCGGGGGTCCCTCACCGGGGGTCACTTACCGAGGGTCGATCACCGCGAGTCGCTTACCGAGGGTCACTCACCAGCGGCCACTCGCAGGGGGCCACTGACCGGGGCCGCGCACGGGGGTCCCTGCCCCGGGACCGCGCACCGGGGCCACTGCCCGGGGGCCGCCGGCCGGGGGGAGCTCCTCGGCGCTCCCGGCCCCGCCCGCTCCAACCCAAACCCCACCCACCACCCTCTCGGCCCCGCCCACCCCGCGTCCTCCCATTGGCTGCGCGCGCTCCGCCGTGGGGCGAGGAGCGCGCGGGGAGGCTTCGGCGCCTCGAGCCCCGCGCGGGGAGCGTTGGGTGGAACCTGGGAAGGGAATCCCGGGAATCCGGCAGGGATCGGCTGGACCCCGGCAGTCCTGCAGCCACCGCTCGGGACCGCGCGGAGAAGGGGCAGCGAGCGCGTGGCTGCGCCCGCCAGAACGCGCAGGGAAGCAGGCGCGCACAAGGCAGGAAGGATCCCTGAAAAGAACAAAAGTGTTGAGTGAGAGGGAACTGCTGGCAGAGTCACAGAATATGCTGAGTTGGAAGGGACCCACAAGGAGCGTCGAGTCCAAGCCTTTGCCCTGCACAGCACCAACATCAAGAGTCACACCATGTGCCTTAACTCTCTCAGCCTTGGTGCTGTGACCACTGCCCTGGGGAGCCTGGTGCATTGCCCAACCACCCTCAGAGGGAAGAACCTTTCCCAAACATCTCACCTAAACCCACGTGAAAAAACCCTATTCACCAAAAATATATAAGTAAATAAATAATAAAATAAACTTTCTTTTTTCTTCCTCCCCCTTCTTCTTATTTAGTGTTTACACAATAGTACTTCAGTGCCCTGCTGGCTCACAACTGCAATACATTAAGTCCTTCCTGTGTATGCTGCATGGTGTCTGTTATGCAGTTGCTAATCTGTCTGGAGTACACCAGGACTCCCAAAGATTCTGGGAAGGAAGGAGGCTATTGCAGGAACTGACAGCAGTGCAGAGATAAATGTGTGATATTCTCATCTAGAGGAGACTCAAGAGACAGCCCTGGAGTTGGAAACACTTGCCTTCGTCGCAGGAAGATCTTGTCAAGTGCCACACGAAAGGGTTTTCTCCTACAGGACCGCTGCAGCTTCCTGGGAGCCATGGTTGGGGCACTGGTGTCTCGGGGACAGGAGCTGCTGGGCCACCTGCTCCTGCCTATGCCTTACTGCAATGGTCTGGACTCCCACTCTTCCTTGAAGCCTTTTCCTGTCCATGTGCATGTTCAGCCAGGAGCAGCCTCTGCTGACAGCTGCAACTCCAAGGGAGCAGGAACTCCTATCCACAGACGGCAACCTATGCCTTTGCCACGGGGAGATCTTGTCCCGCACTACCCATAGCCTCTTTTAATATGGAAGCATCCAGGGAAGCCAGGATTGGGCAGTGGCAGCTCCAGGACACTTGCTGCTGTGCCACCAGCTGCTCCTGGGAATGCCTTATGTCGTGGTTTTGCCCACCAGCCCATCCCTGGGGCTGAGGATGGTTTTGTCCAGGTGATTTCCAGACAAAAAACCAATCAAAAACTTCAGTGACGCCTTTGCTAATTACATCTTTAAGAAAACGGAAGAGAAAGTTGGTTGCGCAGTTGAAATTAGGAGCAGCAGCCATGTAGAAGGGTAGCGGGCCCGAGGAGGGCTAAGGCCCCCTCCTCCCGGCTTGGGCCGGGGGAGGCAGGTGCAGCACTGAAGCCTCCCTTCTCTCTTGTGAGAGAGTGAAGAAAAAAAAAAGGTTTAAAAGACGAACTGCTTAGATGAGAAACCGCTGTAGAAGAATTCCAGCCATGAGATAAGAGAACTTTCAAGGTCAAAGCTGCAGTCGCAGGAGAGAGAAGAAAAGTTCGAAGGGGAGAGCTGCTTTTTCTCCTTTTCGCTCTCCCTCCCTTCAGCAGGGTAAAGACTGAAAAATAAAACCCTGCCACCTGTAGAAATTTATTGGGGTGAAGAGACCCCCATGCGGCTCACAGAGGAGCTTGTGGATGCACCAGAGATTTGTGACTTTAACAGAGAAAGCCTTATGCTGGAGTAAAAGCGGCTCAGATGAGGCAGAGTCCTGTTAAAGACTTTGTGACCCTCGAAGGGATCGATGCTTATGCTGGAGCGAGACGGCTCAGATAAGCTTGGGATCTCAGTGAGAGATCCATGCTGCTGCTGTTGAAGATTTATGACCCTGACGGGTATTAGAACCTACGCTGGAACACAAAGCGGTTCAGGTAGGGATGTTGGGATCCATGTGTGGGATCCGTGCTGCTGGTGCTAGAGAGCACCTACGCTGGAGCAGAAAATGGCTCAGGTGGGATATTGGGATCCGAGTAAGGGATCCAGACTGGACCCATGCCGAGAAGTCAATCAAGGACTGTTCTCCCATGGGGAGGGACCTCCGTAGGGAAACAGGGGTGAACTCTTAAACCATTATCCCCTGTAACCCTGTGGAAGAAGATCCATAGTAAGCAAGTGTCCCCTTGCAAGTCTATGGAAGGAGACCCTTCAGGACCTGGGTAACCCTCAGCCTTCGGTTTTAACCCAGGAGGGGGTAGGCCCAGCCCTGGAGGCCAACACAGAATAGAGAGAGATAAAGAAGTTCCAACTGCGACGAAAGTGCTGCAGAGTTACTGGAGAGAGAGAGAGCTGGAATTCTGAGAACAGAAAAGGACTGCTTCTCCTCCTTGGACTGATATAAAGGGAAGTGGGGGAGAAGTATCTTCTGTAAATACATAATACCTTTTACTCAAGTAGAATTGTTGTAAATATAATTCTTTAGTGTTAGCTTGTTAATAATAAATACTCATACTTTTTTTAATTCAGTCTCTTTTTGTCTGCATAAACCTTCTCTCAACTAATAGTAATTGTATGGGGAAGTATAAAAGTAAATTGAGCCAAGACAAAACCACGACACCTTACTGCAGTGGTCTGGGCTCCCGCTCTTTCTTCCAGACTTTGCCTGGCCAAGTGCATCTCAGGGAGGAGCGGACTCTGCTGTTTCCTGCCCCTCCCAGGCAGCAGGGACACCCGTCCAGAGGGGCTCCTGTGTCTGACTCCAGCAGGTCTCCCAGAGCCTCTGCCAGGGATGGAGTTTCTTGCCAGAAAGTAAATGCGGTGGAGAAATCTTCCTTCTCCTGCTTATGCAAGGATTCCTTCAGGTTTGCAACTTGCTGGTGGGAGACTTGTGTACAGGGATTCCTCTCTGTGGAATGCAACATCTCTGCCAGAGGTTCTGGGAAGAGTGGCAGCTCTTGCCCAGAAGTCGTGGAGGTTCATAGGTAGTCTTTATCCTGGTCCTCCACAGGTGGATCAGGAGAGCAGTCTGGAGATGGGAACGACATTCTTTACTTCTGACTGATCTTGTCCGGAACCGTGCTGAGCATGCTTTTATCTGGCAGCATCCTTGGGTCAATGGACTGCACAGTGGCAGCTCCTGGACACTTTTGTCCTGTCAGTTGCTCCTGGGAATTCCTCATTGGAATTGCACAGGCTCCCTCATTTACTTCCAAGCTTTTCCTGTCTTTTTGCACCATCAGGTACTAGCAGGGGCTGCTGATACTCACACCTATGAGAGAGCATCGAGACCTGTTTACAGCATTCCTCTGCCTGGATTCTGGCAATTCTCAGAGAGGCTCTGGCAAGGATCACGGCTCTTCCCAGAAGTATTGGAGGTGTGAGATATTCCTTATCCTGCTGCTTCACAGTCAGCAGGAGGGAACACCCTGGAGATGGGAACACCTGACTTTGTCCCCACAAAATCTCTTCCAGCAACATATGGATGGTCTTCTCGCACGGAACTGCCACAGCTTCATTGAAGTCTTGGATTGGCACTGGAGTCTTGAGCTCAGTTGCTGCTGGGACACCTGCTCCTGGGAATGCCTGGGCTCCCTCTCTTACCTGCAGCCTTTTCCTGGCCATGTTGTTGCCTAAAAGGCTGCAGAGGAAAAAGACTCCAGGCCAAATTAGGTAGGAGGTAAGATAAGCAGCAGAGGTTTTAAGGAGCCTCCAGGCTCCAGGAACACAAACCCACGCATGACCCTTCAAACACAGGTGTTACAATTTTTATACTGATTTCCATCCAGTCCCTGTCCAGCCACTGCCCTGGTTCTGCCCTGTTCTGCCCCCAGGCACACCTTTCAGGAATGGAGTCTGGAGGAGTTTTAGGATCCCCTCTTCCTCATCTTCATCTTCCTCGGAGCACGTGCAGTCCTTGGAGGCTTTCCAAAGCTCTGGACCTGAAGGTCGTTTTGTCTATGTCTTTATCTTCTTTCATAGATTTTAGACTGTTCTCTAGAATTCTACCTTGAAAATGAGACTAAACAGGCTAATGGAATTTAAGGGGATGTGGGAACTGGGTAACAGGGTTGGCTATATGTAAGTACTGTGTTAAGGGTAAGGGATATAATACAGCTACGTTAAAATCTACATTTGCTACACAACTACTTCTAAAATCTACAAAAAATTAAAAAATAAAAAACTCTAAGGCAACAGTCCCCGCTTTAGAGACTGGACAAGACTTCAAGATCTGCCCAATCTCTACTACTTACACTTAATATTATTCCAAAGAGATGACCAACATTTGCAACATTGGTTCATGCAATGAGCTATTATACAAACACTAACTATGTACATCAGTAGTAGTAACAGTGGTTTTATCCAGGTCCTGTTCTGTAACAATGTGTAAGGGGGGTACTTTTGATTTAGATGATCAGTGGAGTATAGAGGGGTGAGAAAATGGTTATAATAGCGTGTGAAACCAGCCAGAGTGTTGTACATGATAACTTTATTGCACAAGTTGACTGTATGGCCCATTGTGCCTTCAGCAAAGTTAACTGCATGTCCCCTATTATCAGAGCTGAGTTCCTCCTTGGCTTGGCTCCATTCTGCAAGATAGATACAAATCCCCTTGAAACACAATGGTAGAAATCATCCATAGGGGTGAGGAAGGTGATGGAGAGAGAAAGATGATGTGGGCAGGGGTCGTTTTCCCCTTGTCCTATAGTAGGGCATGCGCAGACTGTTGCCATGAGGTGATGAACAGGCGCTGTTTGGCTGCCACTCAAGCACCACCTTATACTGCATCCTGGCCCTATGTAGTGTAATGTAGAGCTGATAAAATGGGGTGTCAGCACTGCTGGGTGGAGGGATGCTCATCCTTCCATCCACACTGTGCTGCTCCACGGTGATGCCTGCTAAGCACGGGTACTGACCAGCCGCTGCAGATCCTGGTAGCCCTGACCTGTCTGTGTAGGTAAGCACAGTTTATTGATAGGAAGCAACGGGGAAAGCAAACGTTTTATATCCTTTTTTTTGTATCCCTTTATTTCCCTTTTTACTAGCTAATATTGTATCCCTCTAATTCCATTTTTATTAGCTAATACTGTAATAAAGGCTGTTCATAGTATTGTATGAATGCCAATAGATAAAGTAGTTTTTTGTATTCTTTTTAGCCTTTGATTCTCTTTGCTAATAGTTTTTTTTACTCTCACTACAATAAAAGATGTTTTGTAGTGTTTGAATCTCTGTTGTACTTGTCTTTGTTCTGGACATGTATCCTAACAAACTGGTACATAAAATTGGCGTAGTCGGCAGGATACATGGCGGAATAAAGCTGTATTGTGTGGGGAAATTCGTTGTTGGGGTGCTCAGCCAATGAAGCTGTGTCCCTGCAAGAGTGGTGGTGGGATCTTCAGGTGGAGTGCACAGCCTGTAGAGTTGTGTCTCCAAATGAGTTGTGTGAGGAGGGAGATTCTCAGGTGGAGAGCACAGCCTGTGAAGCTACGACCCTGTGTGTTGAGTGAAACACAGGGTTCAATTGACCCTCTGTGTTTGTGTAGGCACCAGGGGTGCCGGTGTCTGTGTTTCATATGTTTTGTTTGGTTTTGTTTATACGGGAGGTTGTTCTGAGCAATTAATTGTGTATATATCATACCACTTAAGATCTACAATTAAAATCTGTCTCTTTTGTAGTTGTTCATTATATGTACGAGCTCTGTGTAATAACTGCACAAAATATATCCTGGGACTTGGAGGCATTCAGGAGATAAGGTTAGATCGGACTCTAAAGTTCTATTGTATTTGTTGTAGAGTTAATCAAAGCCTAGTAGATACTTGGTGGACTAGGTTTTATTGCTGTTTTACTCATAGATATGTCTTTTTGAGGGCTTATTTGGAGCTATTATAGAGTGTGTGTTTGATGGCTGGTATATACATGTGTATGATGTGTGTGTGAGGTCAGATTCATTTGTGATGTTAGAGCAACATTTTGTGGGTTTGTGTATAAGTGTTGTGTTTAGCTTGAAACTGTACCTGTTAGTGAGAACGTTTAGTAGATTAAGATGAAGAAGTGGTTAGGAGGGTCAGCCGCAGGTGGCAATGAACCCAAGGAAACCACTGCTCTTCCCCGTCAATTAGTAGAATGGGAGCAGGAACCATGGAATACCTTATGGAATAAATGGGAAACATGTACAAAGATGTCCCCCGGATACTGGGGACAGTAGACCCCAATGGAGGTATTGCAATATTGGAAGCAGTTCACACAAATTCCTACTACTAAATCAAGCAGTCGTCTGGAACGTGCTGGATGTATGGGGGGTGCACTGCTTACTGCATATAAGTTAACTGTAGAAAAATTGCAAAAAGAATTAGAAAAGAACAACAAATTGCAGGAGCAGCTGAATGCTGTGAGAGCCACTCAGTACAACGCCAGGCTTTACTTGACCTTCAAACTGAAAAGAACAAGGTAGGAGATGAATGTGTTACTTTAGCTGAAAAGTATGCCTAAGAACTATTCGGCACAGGCAAAAGAAAATAGAACGAAGTGATCGGGGGCCATGGGTGCGTGCTGTACTCACTTCCCCTGACTGGGACCCGGAGAAGTGGGATGGTAACATATGGAGTAGTAGTGATGATTCTGATGAGGACAATCCTATAGAAAATATAGGGAAGCCATTGACAACAGATGAGTTGACACAGGAAGCAAGGGCAGCCCCTGTTGTACGGCAGAAGGCAGTGGTGGATAGTCAGGGTAACCGAGTGAGACAGGATGAGGTTGTTGATTTCTCCCCAGAAGATATTAAAAATCTTTTGTCTAAATATTCCCAACAACCTGGGGAATGAGCACAAATGTGGATGGTTCGTTGATGGAGCAGGGGGTGAACTCTGTGATAGTATGTCAGGGGTGGAGCAATGGAGGCCTACAGAGAATGGAGACAGATACAGAAAGGCTACGAAGAAACCTCGGAGGAAGAAATCGATCTAGAGGTGCTCTGACAGCTGCAACTGCAGGAAGCGCCTGAGATCCAGCGATAAGACGCCGCTTCCACAGACCCCTGCAGAATTCCCCTATCTGCCCCCCTCACCATTCCTTCCCCTCCTTCCCTAACTCCCAAATCTCCCTATATGGCTGGACATATCCCTGCAGCCAATCCCTCCATCTTCCCTTATCTCTGATCCTTCGGATTCGTGCCTCTGGCAAGAATCCCACCCTTGTTCGAGACCCTTCTATGTACCCTCTATATAAACTGAAACCTTGTTTTAATAAAGAGCCATTTTGTGAGTCACCTATCTGGGGGCTCTTCCCTATACAAGATGTGCCCGAGGGTCTATCGCGGGGCCGAACCCCACCCGTGATAAATGGCGCTCAACGCGGTCAGACCTCCCCTTTCTTATATTAAGAAAGGTCTCTGATTCAGCTGAGCTACTGGTGCCGTTTGATTTCCGGAGTCAAACCCACCCCACGACCCTGCCTCACTCAAGCGATCCATGGACCCCCGGTCCACTCAGTCTCACGTCGCTGCTGCTG
Organism: Myiozetetes cayanensis; assembly: GCF_022539395.1. Classification (NCBI taxonomy): domain Eukaryota; kingdom Metazoa; phylum Chordata; class Aves; order Passeriformes; family Tyrannidae; genus Myiozetetes; species Myiozetetes cayanensis. Next base: position 55,665 of record NW_026087437.1, on the reverse strand, counting down.
CGAGAAAATACCCCCGGTCCGAGCGACCCCCGCTTGGAGCTGCCGCCGCCGCCGCTGAAACCGCCGGTCGCCGACCCTGCGCCCAGCGCCGCGGACGCGCCCCGCTCCAGCCGTGCTCGGACCACCGCCACCCCGTCCTGGGAGACGCAGCTGCAGCCCCGCTCCAGTCCAACTGCGACCAGACCACCCCGTGAGATAGCGAGTGAGGTACCCAAAACTTTTTTATTTTAATAATGGGAAATAAGCTCTCTAATTCGGAAAAGCAGTTTTATGAACGCATGAAAACTATAATACTTGCAGAGGGACTTCCACTTGATAAAAAATCCCTCAAAGCCTTAACTAAATGGATTTCCAAACATAAACTCCTCTCTTCAGAGTTATTAACTCACCGGCAATGGTTTCAACTTGGGGAAACATTATCGGACGCCTTCGAACGGGGCAATCAAGCGGCTGGACTGTCCCTTATATCGTGGCGTTTAATTTACCCCCATTTAAAAAAACAAAAGAAAACGGAGACAGCAGCTTTTCTCTTCCGTTCAAAAATCCCGCGGAAACTAAAAAACCCCGCCCACCGTGCTCCCAACATGGCGCCGAGAGCTGCACCCCCACCCTTAACCGCGCGAAAAACTAACCACACCCCCACCCCGGGATGACGTCAGCGCGCAATATGATTCCAGCCCTAACTCCACCCCCCCTCCTTCCCCACGACCGCGCAGCCTCCGCTTTTCCGAGGGGAGGGGCCGGAGCCGACGTGTTACCAACTGCGCCGACTCCCGGATGTAAACATCCGCAAAAATGGCTGCGCCCATGAATCCCGTGCGGCGAGTAAAAAACCTGCAACAACACACACCCCAGCCTGTAGCAACGCAGGCTGTGACTCCCCTACCACAGGCAATAAGTGGCAGGGTCCGAGAAAGCAGGCAGAAGAGGCAGGGGACCTAGAACTTATGAAAGTTTTCCCGGTTTTCCGAAACGATAACCAGGAACGACAATGGGAACCTGTCCCATATCCTATCCTACGGGACGCGAAAAAAGCGGTTACAGACTAAGGTTTAAACTCTCCTTTTGTTTCTGGAATGCTAGATTCCTTATTCGCAGCATACACCCTGACCCCAACTGACATTCGGGTAATTACAAAGGGGATTTTAAACCTAATGCAATATTCCCTCTTTGAACAAGAGTGGAAAAAACTCATAAGGCAATATGCTGAGAACTCACACCATGCACTGCAAGTGCCTGTGGAAGACTTAATTAATGAATTCTACGGGGAGATTCCATACTCCTCTACCAGGATGCAAACACGGATACGATTCAGCAGGCTAGATAAAACGAAAAGCCTGGCTCTAGAAGCCATCAAGGCTGTGGCAGAGGCCACCACCACTTCTCCTTCGTTTGCACACATACAACAAGGCCTTAAAGAACCCTTTTATGACTTTGCCACTAGACTGAGGGAAGCAATAGCTAGGCAAGTGAAACCTTTAGAAGCCCAAGATGCTCTGTTTATCTGATTAGCTATAGAACAGGCCAATCAAGATTGTCAAGCTGTTCTCCGTTCACTGATTAATCCCACACCCATGTCCATGATACAGGCTTGCAAGGACATTGGCTCAAGCAAATATGAAAGCAAAATAATAGCAGATGCATTGATTGAAGCAGAACCAGTACGGGTACAAGCCATCACAGAAGCAATCATGGAAGCACAAAAAGCTAATAGTGTGTGCTACAAATGCCACCAACCAGGACACTTTGCACGAGACTGTCCTAACCCAAATCCTAGCCCCAAGTCTCCTAGGACCCTGTGTCCCAAATGCAAGAAGGGATATCACTGGGCACGCTTCTGCCGCTCCACTTTCACCAAAGATGGGGAACCCATCCGAGCCAAAGGAGGAGGAACCACCGGCCAAACCTATAACCGGCAGCCACACCATAACATCCAGGGAAACGGGCGATAGAGCGTGAAGGACCACGCGATGACCCCAAGAGTCCTGAACCTCCATCCACTAATGACTTGCCAGAAATCCTTTTATTTCCCACAGACAACATAATCCTAGAGACTCTCGACATCATAACAGTCTCTGTTCGTCCAAACCAAATCCTAAACAAAAATGACAAATTCCTACTGACTGCACACTTAGAATGCCGTGACAAAGGGATAACTGTAGTCCCAGAAATACTGTCTAACCTGAGTCCACATACTCTAACCATAAATGTCCAAGCCTCTTCTCTTCCAGCTCGACTGTACACCGATGTTCCACTAGCTCGACTGCAGCCTCTGCAACGCCTGGAGAACTGCACCCGAGGACACCACCCAATGGTAAACTGGGCCAAACAAATTTCTCACAACCGGCCCATGCTAACATGTCGCCTTTATTCTCCAACAGCGAACCAAGAAATCACTGTTAGTGGAATGCTGGATACTGGAGCAGATATGACAATTATAACATCAAAACACTGGCCTACTCACTGGACCACAACAAAAAGCGACACAGACATCACAGGTATAGGCGGTCCACAGACTCCCATACAAAGTCAAGACGTCATTCAGGTAACCAACCCTGAAAATCAAGTGGCTACCACCAGGCCATACATTTTAAACCTCCCCTTTACCCTATGGGGAAGAGACATTTTAGACCAATGGGGTGTTTCCCTCACCTCAAATTTGTCCTAGAGGCCGCTGGACACAGCCAGCCAATTCGCCTGGATTGGGTTCCCTCCTCCCCAATCTGGGTAGACCAGTGGCCAGTTAGAGGAGAAAGACTCTCCACTCTAGCCCACATGACCTGCTGGATGGCCAAAGAAACCAATACCACTTCTCTTGCCATTCAGAGCCTGCTACCAGAAAATCAAAGAATTCTAATTATCACTTTCTCCATCCTTGTCTTCCTTCCCTGTCTAATTTTTTGTGTTAAAAAATCCATGACTAAAAGTTTTTCCCAAGCTTTCCCAGTCCTCAAAAACAGGAAAGGGGGAGATGTCAGGGGTGGAGCAATGGAGGCCTACAAAGAATGGAGACAGATACAGAAAGGCTACGAAGAAACCTCGGAGGAAGAAATCGATCTAGAGGTGCTCTGACAGCTGCAACTGCAGGAAGCGCCTGAGATCCAGCGATAAGACGCCGCTTCCACAGACCCCTGCAGAATTCCCCTATCTGTGCCCCCCTCACCATTCCTTCCCCTCCTTCCCTAACTCCCAAATCTCCCTATATGGCTGGACATATCCCTGCAGCCAATCCCTCCATCTTCCCTTATCTCTGATCCTTCGGATTCGTGCCCCTGGCAAGAATCCCACCCTTGTTCGAGACCCTTCTATGTACCCTCTATATAAACTGAAACCTTGTTTTAATAAAGAGCCATTTTGTGAGTCACCTATCGGGGGGCTCTTCCCTATACAAGATGTGCGCTAGGGTCTATCGCGGGGCCAAACCCCACCCGTGATAATAGTACATAATGTTGATGCCATGAAGTTTTTAGGATTAATTAATGACATATATGTACAAAATGCTCTTCAGCATTTAAAACAAACACCAGGAGCTAATAAGACTTCAGTTTAAGTCATTGCTGAAGGTCTTAGTGACCGTTTTACTAATGATGGATCATGGCAGAGTAGAGATTCATCCTGAGTAACTCTTCATCAAGCCATCAGGATATTGAAAGGAGAAACAATGAAATTAGCTATCGAACTGCAGAACCCTGAACTGGTTTCTTAATACAGATGCATGGCTGTTTGCCATGTTTGAAAGGATCAACGACCTTTTCCCACTTGTACAATACATTGGTCCCCAAAGAACAAGCAAACTGTACGAGCATTGGTTGACACTGAGGCAGAGGTCACTATTATCCATGGCAATCCTGACAAACAGAGGGGACCCAGAACCCGTATGGGGCCTTGGAGAACAGGCAGTTCAAGGGCGTATGATCACAATAACACTACAAATAGCAGACAATCCACCAAAACCTTATGGAGTAATGGTAGCCAAAATATTTGAATATATAATTGGGATTGGTGTTATTAGAGGAATGGACTTATGGATTGACCCTGTGGTCGTTTGGGTCCACATGGTGGCACATTTGAGCCATACAAGTAGGGAAGATACAGAAAGAGGCCAACATTCCTATCTGTACACAAATTGTCAACCTTAAACAGTATTAGATTCCAGGGGGAGATGAGGAAATTCAGACAACAATCCAAGAACTACCTGAGGCACAAGTGGTGAGGTACACTCATTCCCCATTAAACTCCCCCATATGGCCCCTGAAAAAATCAGATGGGTCATGGCGAATGACTGTAGATTATCAGGGAGTTAATAAAGCTACTCCACCAATTACAGCTGCTGGACCTACTATTATGGATTTAGTTCATGAGATCCAAAAACACCCAGGTGACTGGTATGCAGTAATAGATGTAGCTAATGCTTTTTTTACGATTTCTATACCACAGGCCACACAGGATCAATTTGTCTTTATCTGGAAGGGTATTCAATACCCCTTCACGTGACTCCCACAAGGGTACAAAGTCCTATAGCCGCTGAAATCACTGCCACTGACCAATCACATGCTCTCACTATTGCAATATCTGGAAACCCTGAGTGGCTCTGAGTGCCATTAGAACAGCTGCAATTACAGGACTATAAAGGAGGGAGGGGAGAGGTCCCCTAACAGTTTTTCTGTTTTATTTCATTGTAGATTTTGGCTATGCTTTGCTTCTTTGCTGACTTCCGTTTCGGATGTCAATGTGTGGACTACTCTGGGCAATGTGACAAAGACTGATGTCCTGTGCCTGTCCATGGCAACTCCCATGAGTCCTTTTCGCACCTGTTTAGTTGGAGTACCTATTGATGACTACCAGTGGGGAACTCTATATAACGAGACTGTGTTAGCAAACTGCACACACCCAGGAACTCTGCAGCCTCTCAGGTGGTGCCAGGCATCGTGACGAGCTTAACTCTGGAGTAATGAAACCAGAGTCCTTTGCCAGCAAATTTGATGGCAGTGAGGGAAGTCAATAGAACTTGGAATGGTCCTTTCCACTTGGCTCGCAGTGGGTCGCTGTCCCACCACTTAACATAGACCCAGTCTCCTGGTTGGAACTGATGAGCAGAGGTGTCCAATCCTATGGGTCTGAATAACTCAATGAATTTCTGGAGTTTATGTAAAGTAGAGCTTAAAGCAATTAAATACTTTTGCAAATCAACTTTCCCTCTCATCTGAATGTCCCCTGGAATGTGCGGAGCCTGGTATGGTCTTCCATACAATATTTCATAAGGACTTATGTTATCTCTTCCCCTTGGTTGGATGTGAATCCTCAGCAGAGCTAGAGGCAAAGTCTGAACCCATGTCATGCACATTTTCTGACAAATTTTACCAATTTGCATTTTAAGAGTGCCATTCATGCGTTCAACTTTGCCGTTTGCCTGAGGTCATAGAATCATAGAATCATAGAATTAACTGGGTTGGAAGAGACCTCCAAGATCATCAAGTCCAACCCTTGATCCAACCCCACTGTGATTACTAGATCATGGCACTCAGTGCCACATCCAGCCTTCCAGGTCTGTAGGGAGCGTGGAGGTCCCAAGCAATTCCCAGGACACGATGTATTTCCTTCACTACCGTTGCAATAAAATGTGTCCCTTTATCTGATGACAATCCTGGAGGAACCACAAACCTTGTGGGTTATGTGATTGAGTAAAGCCTTTACCACTTCCCTTGCTGTGTTAGTACGACAGGGGTAAGCCTCAGGCGATCCACTGAAGGTGTCAACCAGTACCAGTATGTAATTATATCCCTCCCTTGGTGGTAACTCAGCAAAATCTATCTCCGGGGAGGTCCCCAACCTTTGTTACCCCTACTATCACCCTTTTGGTTGTATCGGGGTTGTTTTGCCTGCAGATTTCACATTTACTTACGCTTGTACAACTTCAGTCATACCTGTCCCTATTACTACTTTCTTCAAGTGTTTTCAAAGGTTTTCTGTTCCCCAGAGCGCAGCCTCATGTTCCTGTAGAGCTATTTCCCAAAGGAGTGGGGGTGTGACTAACACCTGTCCTGTAGGTGTAACAGCTCATCCACTTTCTTTGATTTCAGCTTTAAGGGACTTAATTGACTGATGGTCTTTCTCATCATATTTTGGGGTGAACCCTGTCAAATCAATTTCTTTTTGTGGTATTACTGCTAGAATGCCTTTTTCTGCAGCCCCTTTCACTGCCTGGTCAGTAAAATGATTTCCCAATTCGAGAATTGTTTTCCCCTTTTGATGAGCTCTGCAATGCATAATAGGCACTTCTTCTGGTTTCCAAATTGTGATAGTTTGGACCTGGCTCCCTGCCAAATGCCTGAACTCACAGTAGTCTTCCCCCTCCCTTCTTCCCTTCGGGCAAAGGAAAAAAACTATAGAAATTGAAGAACCTGAAACCAATCGAATTATATCGAAATATATATTTTTACATATATCACAGTTAGATACAATTAAAATACTATGTACACAGCAAAGGGATCCCAAACACCCCCCAAAGGGAAAGGGAAAAAGGGACAAAAAGGGACAAAACAGAACAGATATGTACAATTGAACCCAAGAACTAGCAAAATGAAGAACTAACAAAATGAAATCTCACCACGTCCCTCAGAAAAAAACAAGATTGCCAGACACGGCCAGCACTCTCCAACCTCCCGTGTGGCAGAGCAGCGGTCACTGCAGGCCTCAGCTTCTAGACAAGCAAGACCAACACAGTGACCCACTGCTCCTGAACCTCATCAGAAAAGAAAAGAGGAAGAGGCTTCTCTCCTTTCTTATTTATACCCTGGTTCACATAAAAATTGTATGGAATAATAGGAACATGGCCACTTCCTTGGTTATGAGCTGGTTGCCAGGAAGGCTTAGATTAAAACTATCACACAAATACTTTGCAGGAGTGCATGGATTTTGTCTGCATGTTTGATCCCACTGCCTTGGGCAGTTAATAACCCTCTCTCTTTCCAGATGGTTCCATGGGCATGTACAATACTGAATATATATTTAGAATCAGTCCAAATATTTACCTTCTTTCCTTCGCTCAATTCTAGAACTCTTGTCAGTGCAATCACTTCTGCTTTTCGGGATGACACATTGGCTGGCAAGGCCTTTGCCTCGATTACCTCGTGCCTGGTTGTCACTGCATACCCTGTCATCCCACATGAAGCTGCTTCCAACCGTGTACAATTCCCAGTCTGGGTTTTCCAGAGCGCATCCTTCAGGTCTGTTCTGCTGGAATAGGCCTCCTTGATGGTCTGCAAACAGTCATGCTCAGGCACACTCTCAGTCAGTGTTGAGGACAGAAACATAGCAGGATTTACAATAGATGTTGTTTTCAGGGTAACATCATCCTGTTCCAACAACACAGCTTGGTAATTGAGCATTCTGCTAGGGGGCAGCCAGTGGCCCCCTTTTGCTCAAGCACAGCTTGAACTGCACAGGGTATATACACAACAATGCGCTGCCCAAGGGTGAGTTTCCGGGCCTCTTGGATCAAGACAACAGTCGCTGTGACAGCTCTTAGACACCCTGACCATCCTTGGCTGACACTGTCTAGCTGTTTGGAGAAGTGAGTCAGAGCCCTTCGCTGGTTTCCCAGGGTCTGTGACAGTACTTCCAGAGCAACATTTCGTTGCTCATATGTGAACAGTTCAAAAGGCTTAGTTAGGTCTGGTAGTCCCAGTGCTGGGGCTGACATTAAAGATTGTTTCAACTGTTCGAACGTGGCCCTGGTCTCATCTGTCCAAGCCACAACTTCTTCCTTGGCTGCTTTCTGTGCTTCATATAAGGATTTGACTAGTGACCCATGGCTATCCACAGGCGACACCTGTCGGGGCCTTAGCAATTCTGCATGATTATTCTGAGTTCTGAAAAGGTCAGGAGGTAATGGTAAGATAAACAAGAAACGGCTTGCTGCTGTAGGAATGCAGGAGTCAGCAGAAACAGAACGGGAAAAACAGTGATAACGGAAACGGTATGCAAATGTGGTCTTCAAAACCACAAATCGGTGGGTTACCTGGGGCGCGTGGACAGCGCGTGCTGACCAATCATGATGGTGTGCTGTGCTCGTGTTCGCGTGGACAGGACTCAGAATAATATAAATTGTACAGCTTAACAATAATAAAACTGGATTTGAACTTGCATCTTGTGGATGTGTGTGTGGTTCTCTCCCGCTCGCTTGCCTGCCTGCAGCATCTGGTGAACCCCGACGTACGTGCTTGGGGACGATCGAACATCGGACTGCAGAGCCTGCGAGGATCCTGCTTGCCAGCAGAGTTATAGCTGGGCGTCAGAAGAAAGACGGATCGTGCACGGGCTGACCGGTGAGTCAGGAAGATAAGCAGGATGAGATTAACTGCGTTAGCAGTGGAAAAGGCGGTTGTCCATAGCCTAATGAAATTGGCTGATAAGACTGATGCTCAGTTGCCGCGTTCGGCGCTGATAGATTTACTATGTTGGTGTCACCACCGTGGATTTTTCTCCTCCACGCAAGATATATATAAGACTGAGACGTGGCAAAAGGTGGGGGAGGACTTTTGGGAATCGGTACAACTTGGAACGAAAGGGGCAAAGACATTAGCAAAACTTACCGTACTCTGCGAATACTGATTGAACGGCTACATGGCGAGGCGTAAGTCGCCGCGGCTGTTAAAGCTGCAGTGCGGCCTCCCAATAGCTCTCAAACAAAGGCAGAACGCGCGGCTGAAATGCAGGGTGTCTGGCCCCCTCTTGGAGACCCCCCTAATTATCCTCTGTTGACAAGTCCTGTCATGACTAAGGCAGAACAAATAGCGTGGGGTTTAGATGATGAATTACCACCGTGGAAATCCAGTAACGAAAAGCAATTGCCTGAAGTACAAATCGAAAGTAAAATACCGGGCCCGCCTCAGATCGCGATCGAAACCTTACCGTTCCCCCCCCCTTTCCCCCCCCGCAGTGTGTGCTGAAGACGAGCCGAGACGGGGGGGGGCGAGGCAAGATAGAGGGCTACTGGAAGACACGGGAAGGCAGAGGCGCCCGGACCACCCCCCCCCGCGCCGCTCCACTTTACAAAGGACGGCAACTATGGAATTCCGAAAAGCCCGCCCACAACATTCTTTGAACTTTTAAAAATGTTTTAACTTGAACAAAAGGCAAAACTATGTTTGCTTTGCAAGTTATAGCTTCACTACAACAGTAACAGATAGAAGACACGGAGTTAAGCATTGCTACTCTAAGACTGAAAAACAAAAGCTTGTGAAAGTGGTGTCTAAAACCTTTCAAACGCAGGAGCTCCCTAGGACTGTTACTGCTGTGTTAGTTGAAAAGAGCCTGGGTAGTTTAGAGGGAGCACACCTAGTCCCACAGGAGTTTGCATAGCTCACTCGGTAAAGCATAGGACTGTGAATCCCTGGGTCATAGGTTCAAGACCCACCATGGAATGAGGGGCCGGCTGCGGCCCTGAAGCCTCTTTTTTTTTTCTCCACGCAGACCCTCGGAAAAATTGTCTGACTGCTCTCATTTGTTTCTGCACGGTAACTACTTAGAACTGACGGAACTTTTAAGAGCAATGGTTTGTTAAGCTTTTGTTAACAGTGAAAACAATTGGAAGAGGCAGATGGACAGAAACTGAGACCTGAATACACCCCAGACTGTGGAGATAGCAACATCCAGAGAGCACAGAGACAACATCGGCGGAGGAGAGCCAGCACAGAGCAGGACGCCTAGGCAGAACGATGCTGGGAGCAGAGCGGGGGCGGGGCTGCGGAGCCGGGACACTGAGGACTCCAAGCCAGAGCGGGACATGCTGCTGCCTGCGCTGAGGGGAGTCCCGGAGGACACAGACCTGCAGGGCTTAGCACTTGTGGTGTTAAGACAAAGCTGCTGAAACTGCAGCTGATTCAAAAAAACAAAAAAAAAAAAAAAAAACCCAAACAAACAAAAAAAAAGGGAAAATAAAAATAAAAAAAAAAAAAAAAAAGGAAAAAGGGAGCTTTGAAGAGAACTTTCATGTGCATAGTGGTGTTTTTCACTGGGTTTGTCACAGTTGACAGAGAAGTGGAACTTACTGGGGAATAGCTAAAGGTTTAAGAAGTCTATAATTGATCCTGGTTACTTGGTTAAAGTGATTTTATAATTGCAGATTATACCTTCTTTTCTTTTCCCCCTTTCTGGCATTAGGTTAAGATACATTTCAGGTGGGAATTTAAAATGTACACAGATGATTCTTTGTTTTTTTTCAGTTCACCTGATGTTATTTCTGTTATACTGCATAGCTTTTGGTATTCTAAAGCAAGGCTAACTCACTCAGAGATCAAATTATTGTCAAAAAGCATTTTACACACTAAGCATATTTTCAAAACAAAAGAGGGGAGGAGAATATGCACGTACATAAACAGGTTCTGAATCAGAAATAGATCTCATTTAGGTTTGTTAGGCCTTTTGTTTCCTTGTACTGATTCCTTTTCAGGACAAGTGGAATTGCTGAACATGACCACCGGAGATGGCAGACTGAGAAACACTGAGAAGCCAACAATACTTAGGAATCTGAGATGTGTGGTTAAAATGAAAAATATAATAAAAATCCCAGCTATGTGTGAATGAAGGATGATTGAGGTGGCCACCTTCTGAATGACTGGTAAAAAGCTGCATGAGTGAAAAAAGCTGCGCAGATATCTGTGTGTGTGAACTTAAATACTTAATGAATATTAAGATTTAAAGAGAATGTGTTATGTAGATTTAATTATGGTAAGTTGATGCTGCTAGCCTTCGGAGATTAGAAGCAGATATTGAAGATATTGCAAGTTAATGCTGGTTAAAATTGACTAAATGGTCTGTTGGTAAATATCAGGATGGCTTTTACCTATAATCAAGACAAGTTTGCTTGTGTTGTTTTAACCTCTCTGATCATAGTAGGCCAATCCAGGAACAAAGGTGGATAGCGGAACAGAGGTGGAGTACACAACATGAATATGACCGAATCATGGCTCAAAATGACACCAAGATCCTTGATTGGTTCTGTGATGAAAACTTGTGTATCCCTAGGGGGTGGATGGTCCCTCCCCAAAACATGGATCAGGTTTGTTTTGCGTTTCATAAATTACGGATTAGCAAACGCAAGGAAAAACGGCAACGTAAACAACAAAACTAAGGTTATCTGGTATTACCACCTAATTCTATCCAGCATCATCCCTGTCGCAGCCATCCACAACATTGACCCAAGACAAAATATGTGGGTTACTTGGGCCAATGTGTCTGGGGTTACAGAATTTTGTCTATCCCTCCAAAAAGCCAGTGATCCTTTTCGAACTAGTCTAATTGGTTATCCATAAATACATTGGCCAGACTTTAGCCATTTGGGAGTGAACTACACTGCTATTAATAACTCTTATTGGCAGTGGAGAGACGACAACTCACGGGGCGAATGTACAAAATCGTGGAATTGGCCTATTGTAAAAGAAGCACGTTTTTTATAACAGTTGATATATCAACTCAACGAGTCGGCACCTTTACCCTTACAAGAATTGGATTTGTGGGGATCATTTCCTCCTGTCATAAGGGTGAGCGATGTTTCTAACCAAACAAATTGTACCAATATATACCCAAAGATTTTGCCGATCAATGGATCCGGAGTCATCCATTTTGGAGACTCATGGAAACGTCTCATGCATGCCAACAGCGTAATGCAATATTATCTGGGCTACCGAAATGTGACCGGGCAATCTAGTCATTGGAATACCTCCAAACATGCCGGGGAGTTAAATGTAGAAAACATGTCTGCCAAAATACTACCTGAGGGTTATTTTCTGATATGTGGTGATAGAGCTTGGCCTGGTATTCCTTTTCATCCCGTAGGAGGACCATGTTACATTGGGAAGTTAACCATGTTTGCACCCTCCATGCGTGACCTGGTAAGACAAACAAATCACATTCGGACCAAGAGAGATCTCAAAGACTTAACACCTGATTGTGATGACAATGTGAAACTTGGAACAACAGGTGAAGCCGTTGCTTTGTCACTTTTCCTCCCAGGGGGCATGGCGGCAGCAAACTGGAAGAAAATTAAAACTTTGGCGTGCTGGGCTGTAAAACAATTTAACTCTACTTCTGAAATCTTACCAGGTTTAGCTAGCGATGTAAATAGCTTGAGACATACAGTTTTACAAAATAGAGCAGCGATTGACTTTTTGCTTTTAGCACATGGGCACGGGTGTCAGGATTTTGAGGGAATGTGTTGTATGAATCTATCTGATCATTCACAAAGTATACACAAACAGCTACAAGAACTTAAGGAACGCATGCATCATGTAAAAGAAGGATCTGCGGGATTAGATGCCTGGCTGGCATCATGGGGAATAGGAGGTTGGCTAAAAGATGTACTGAAACAAGGGTTGTCTATACTCATTTTTATTCTGGTTTTATTGCTTGTTGTTCCATGTATCTTTAGGTGTCTTCAAGATTGTATCATTCACAGTTTTGATTCTGTGCTTAAGCGAAAGGGGGGAAATGTCGGGGCCTTAGCAATTCTGCATGATTATTCTGAGTTCTGAAAAGGTCAGGAGGTAACGGTAAGATAAACAAGAAACGGTTTGCTACTGCAGGAATGCAGGAGTCAGCAGAAACAGGATGGGAAAAACAGTGATAACGGAAACGGTATGCAAATGTGGTCTTCAAAACCACAAATCGGTAGGTTACCTGGGGCGCGTGGACAGCGCGTGCTGACCAATCGTGATGGTGTGCTGTGCTCGTGTTCACGTGGACAGGACTCAGAATAATATAAATTGTACAGCTTAACAATAATAAAACTGGATTTGAACTTGCATCTTGTGGATGTGTGTGTGGTTCTCTCCCGCTCGCTTGCCTGCCTGCTACAGACACCACCCCACCATTCCTAGAAAAGCCTGCATTTCTTGTACGGTATGGGGCTCTGGGAGACAACAGATGCCTTCTTTCTGATCTATGCTGAGCTGTTGATGTCCACAATAGATTTCATTGCAATCTGTGCTTTTTCTTTCGAGACTCTATGCCCACTTATTCCCAAAAAGTTTAAAAGACTTACAGTGAGCTCGATGCATTGGTCCCAACTTTTGGCAGCAATTAGTATGTCGTCTGCATACTATAGGACAACTCCTTCTGGCTGCTGCCTTCTCCAGTCTTCCAGTTCTTTTGCCAGTTGGTTTCCGAATATCATCAGGCTATTCTTGTAGCCCTGAGGTAGACCTATTCAGGTGAGTTGAGTTCTTCTCCCTGTTTCAGGATTTTCCCATTCAAAAGCAAAAAGCTCTTGGCTGTCCTTATGCACGGGAATGCAGAAAAAGGCATCCTTTGATCAAGCACAGTAAACAACCCTAATTCCTCTGTTAATGTGGTTAATAAGGTATAGGGGTTGGCAACTACGGTGTATACATCCTTAGTTATTCTGTTGATTGCCCTCAGATCTTGGACCACTTGATAGCTCTTACCATCAGCCTTCTTTACTGGAAGGATTGGAGTGCTGTATTTGGACTCATATTCTACCAATAGGCCAAATTTGAGAAACTTTTCAATTATGAGTGCTAAACCTTGACAGCTTCTAGCTTCAAGGGGTATTGTTTTGTCTTACCAGTGCTGCTCCTGGCTTGAGCGTGATGCTTATGAGTTCTGCTTGTTTGGACTTCCCAGGATAATCGCTAATCTACCATATAGGGATGACAGCATTCTCAACCCCTGCAGGGATGTGTCTCAGGTTGGACTTGGCTCTCAGCCAAGTGCCTGGACCACAGTGAAAAAACCTTCCCCCTCCCTCTCCCTCTTTTCAGACAGACCGAAAAGACTATATAAAACTAAAAGGACCCAAACCAACCGAATTCCAAGTATATATATATTTATATATTTTTTTGGAATGATATACAGTTAAGATATTATTTACAAGGAACCCCCAAAAGGGAAAAAGAAAGGGAAAGAAAAAGGGAAAAGGGAAAAAGGGACAAAACCAGATATTTTCCTCGAGATAGCAGAGAACTGCATCAACAACTGCCGGTACTATCTGCTTCTCAAGGCCAACCAGGCCCACTAGGCCTTAACTCCTTCACCCGGGCAGAATGATAGCAGAGAACCTTCATTCTCAGTCCACCAGAAGAAAGAGAGCGAGAGCTTCCTCTCCCTTCTTGTTTATACCCTTGCTTACGTAAAAACCATATGAAATACTGGGAACATGGCCTTGGTTCCTTGGTTACAACCTGCTCACCAAGGAAGGTCTAGACTCAAAACCACTACAGGTAGATGTGGCTCACCATGGTGGGCACCTGGAGGGAACACAGGGGAGGAGGTTGCTGCCACTGGAGGGCAGCTGTGTCCTCAGCGGCAATTCACATCCCTCTCTGCTGCCTGAAGGGGCCTTCAGGTGAGCAGACACCTGGGTTTGGGAGGGAGGAAGGGAGGCAGGGAGGAAGGAGGCCCGAGAGGGCTGAATGCAACCACAGGCCACTTACATCCATCAGCCACTGTCGGGGGTGGAGGAGCAGAGGCCTACAGAGAATGGAGACAGATACAGAAAGGCTACGAAGAAACCTCGGAGGAAGAAATTGATCTAGAGGTACTCTGACAGCTGCAACTGCAGGAAGCGCCTGAGATCCAGCGATAAGACGCCGCTTCCACAGACCCCTGCAGAATTCCCCTATCTGTGCCCCTCACCATTCCTTCCCTTCCTTCCCTAACTCCCAAATCTCCCTATATGGCTGGACATATCCCTGCAGCCAATCCCTCCATTTTCCCTTATCTCTGACCCTTCGGATTTGTGCCCCTGGCAAGAATCCCACCCTTGTTCGAGACCCTTCGATGTAACCCTCTATATAAACTGAAACCTTGTTTTAATAAAGAGCCATTTTGTGAGTCACCTATCTGGGGGCTCGTCTCCTATACAAGATGTGCGCGAGGGTCTATCGCGGGGACAAACCCCACCCGCGATAAATGGCGCTCAACGCGGTCAGAACTCCCCTTTCTTATATTAAGAAAGGTCTCTGATTCACCTGAGCTACTGGTGCCGTTTGATTTCCGGAGTCAAACCCACCCCACGACCCTGCCTCACTCAAGCGATCCGTGGACCCCGGTCCACTCAGTCTCACGTCGCTGCTGCTGCGAGAAAAACCCCCCAGTCTGAGCGACCCCCCCCTCTTGGAGCTGCCGCCGCCGCCGCCGCTGCCGAAACCGCCGGTCGCCGACCCTGCGCCCAGCGCCGCGGACGCGCCCCGCTCCACCCGTGTTCGGACCACCACCACCCCGTCCTGGGAGACGCAGCTGCAGCCCCGCTCCAGTCCGACTGCGACCAGAGCACCCCATGAGATAGCGAGTGTGGTATCCAAAACTTTTTTTATTTTTAATAATGGGAAACAAACCTTCTAGCTCGAAACATCATAGATCCCTCAAAACTTTAACAAAATGTAGTTTCAAAAGCAAACTTTTCTCGCCACAATTATTACCTTACCAACAATGGCATCAATTCGAAACTACATTAAATGAGCCACAAAAAGAAATCTATAAGAAAATCAGAGCTGTATTTGAACTTGAAGTACATATATGTCACAAAAACTCTCTAAAAGCCTTAACTCAGTGGCTCCAAGAAAATCAATCTTTTGTCCCAGAGAACCTAAATTATGAAACCTGGAAAAAAATTGGAAATCACCTTTGGAAAATAGGCGAGACAGGTGATTCCTTAGCTATTGAAGCATTAATAGCTTGGAGGCTTATTTTCACAGTCTTACAAAAAGAAAGGCACAAGCCACAGCCTAAAAAGCCGCAAACAACAAATGCCCTAGAAGCACAAATTACTTTAAAATCTGATACCAACCCTCCTAGCAAGCCACAGCCGACAAACCTGCCGACAAACGACCTCCCCTCCCCGCTCGCCCCGCTTACCCAGCGGAGGAGCCCGAGAGGAGCAATCCCCCTCCCTCCCCGCTGAACCGGGACTCGCACCGACAGCAGAGCCCGCAGAGCCCCCCGAGCCGTGGACACTAACAAAGGCAGGAGCCACGGCAGGAATGAAAACGACCCCCCGCAAACCCCCTCAGCCCCGGCAATGCAGCAACCCCCGCCCCCAGCCTTTCCCAGCACGGCAGACACGGCGGGACCCGGGGACGGACCGTGGGGGGAGAAAAACGTAGAGACGGCGGGAGCCGGGGAGAGACCCTGGGGGGAGAACAAAGAGACAGACGGCGGGACGATGTCCTGGGGCAGCCAAGATGGCGAAAAACAGAACAAAGAAACATTCAAACCGCGCGAAAACTTTTCTGAACTTTACAAAAAGGGAGGGGAGAGAGAGTGGGCGGTGGCAGACAGATTATACACGCCTCCTTCGTACACCCTGGAAAACTCCTCCTTCCTACGGGACATGAGTAACTCACCCCCAGAAGCTCCAACCTTCTCAAGTGACTCAGGGGGGGCTCCCTCCGCCCCTCCGTCACATGACACCGACAATCATGGCCGTGCCCATGAAACACCAGCGGCA
Source organism: Myiozetetes cayanensis (assembly GCF_022539395.1). Lineage (NCBI taxonomy): Eukaryota > Metazoa > Chordata > Aves > Passeriformes > Tyrannidae > Myiozetetes > Myiozetetes cayanensis. The sequence goes on along the minus strand of NW_026087437.1, from coordinate 39,197 downwards.
ACAGTTACTGCACCGATTCAACCTATAGATATTCCAGTCTCAGCTGCAATGCCTCTTGCATCATCAGACAGTTCTCAGTATCAAACACTGTTTCCTAGCCTGCCTCAAATGCAGACACCACTGCAAGCTAAATTCGAACAGCCTGCCTCCAAGAAGCAGACCTCTACAGAGACACAGAAAGAAACACCTGCAGCTGCTTCAACCACACAAACTGAAACAGTAAATAACAAAAACCAGACTACTCTTAAAAAGACAATTTCTGCATCTACCGAAAGCTTGAAAACAACCCCTTCAGAGAACCAAGCACCAAGTTCTGCATCTATAAAGCAAAGTGCAACATTTACCACAATTATTACAGTCACAGGTGCTGTCATACAAAGTAACACAGCACCCGACAACACCAAGCAAGCATCAGGACAATGGACAGATGTGACTCATCAACTTGTGGAAGCTCATGAGAGGATCCACTCACCCTTTCACACTATTGGGCCAATTCTACAACAGGAACAGTCCAAGATGGGTCCCCTCAAGAAGGATCAAACCCTTCCTAGAGGACTCCAGACCCTCCTGTTTCTCATCCTGTTTGTTCCACCGTAGACTGCCTCAACCTACTCAGTTCCAGACTGGATGCAGCGACCAGCAGAAAAAGCCAAAGCCACCAACACTGATACAATGTGCCTTTCCCTCGACAGTGTGAGTCATCCATTTAAAAGCTGTCTCGTGGGTATTCCTGATTGGAACGGGTTTATCCAAAACACTTCCCTCGTAGATAATCTCCTTCCTTCTCCAAACACTATTTCCCAAACCCTCCTACGTTTAGGTACCCTAGATACAAATCCCCAAGAATTAGAACTTTTAGGCTCATCTGTAACTACCATTTGCCTTAGATTCAAACCTACTACTAATCGCCTTAACCTAAAACCTAACCTATCCCCCATCTCCTCCATCTATACTAACACCACCGCATGGTGCAATAACTCCAAACCTTACCCTCTTCCCACTAAACTTTTCTCTCAACCCACTAAACTGCCTTCCACCTTCCTTCCCACATGGCCTGCTGGATGGCCAAAGAAACCAATGCCACTTCTCTTGCCATTCAGAGCCTGCTAGCAGAAAATCAAAGAATTCTAATTATCACTTTCTCCATCCTTGTCTTCCTTCCCTGTCTAATTTTTTTTATTAAAAAATCCATGACTAAAAGTTTTTCCCAAGCTTTCCCAGTTCTCAAAAACAGAAAAGGGGGAGATGTCGGGAGTGGACCAGCAGAGGCCTACAGAGAATGGAGACAGATACAGAAAGGCTACGAAGAAACCTCGGAGGAAGAAATTGATCTAGAGGTACTTTGACAGCTGCAACTGCAGGAAGCGCCTGAGATCCAGCGATAAGACGCCGCTTCCACAGACCCCTGCAGAATTCCCCTATCTGTGCCCCTCACCATTCCTTCCCTTCCTTCCCTAACTCCCAAATCTCCCTATATGGCTGGACATATCCCTGCAGCCAATCCCTCCATTTTCCCTTATCTCTGACCCTTAGGATTCGTGCCCCTGGCAAGAATCCCACCCTTGTTCGAGACCCTTCGATGTACCTCTCTATATAAACTGACACCTTGTTTTAATAAAGAGCCATTTTGTGAGTCACCTATCTGGGGGCTCGTCTCCTATGCAAGATGTGCGCGAGGGTCTATCGCGGGGACAAACCCCACCCGCGATAAGCCACCAGTCAGGATCTCCCCTGACCATCTCCAGCATGCTCCTGGCCAGCTGCTGATTGTAGGTTGATGAGTAGGGGGACACTGAAATGGTTGTGAGGATGATGTCTGTCCTCTCAGAAGTCCCAGGTGTTTCCCAAAGGCTTGTGTCAGGAAGGAAGGCAGCCCCGCTGATTCTGGGCCCCTTGGCTAACACCCATCCCCTGAAGATGCCAAGTCCCAGCAAGGGGCCAGCTCAATACCTCCAGGAAGTCCCTGGCACTGGGTGAACGCAGCAAGGAGGGGATCGGAGCTTCTCAGAATGTTTGGAGTTGTGCATTCCCCTCTGGCAGTGTCGCGCCTAAAGAGCGGGGAAACACGGAGGCGTTGGGGAGGCACAGCAGCTGTGCCAGCTGCCACCAAACCCTGAAAGCCTTGGGAAGTAGGAATATCTGAGGAGGAGGTGGTTAGAACAGGAGGGAGTGGGCAGTGGATTAAAGGGTGACCAGTACTCCTGGCCCAGGAAGCTCCAAGGACCTGGAGCTGGGCATGCAGCCCCAATGACACCGTGGTGAGGGGGGGACGGCTCCCATGGCTGGCGTGCTGCAGGGCAAAGACATGACCTGTTCAGGGCAGATGAGGCAGCTCAGCTCCACAGGAGAGAGCGTGTAGGGCAGAAGCAGAGGAGAGGTAGGGCTGGTGATGTGGCAATGCCTGCGCAAGCCCAACAAGGGTCCATTGCAACAGCCCAGAAGACAAGCAAACCCATCAGGGGATGTTGCTGGGGGGAGGGATGCAGCCGCCACAGCTTCTCTTACATTTTTGCTGACAGACGAATTTAAAGAGGGTGCAGAGAGCATCCAGAGCCACAGGGCTGATCTTTTCTTCCTCAGATGACATGAGGCTGAGACATCCTACCAGCTTTCCAAAAACTGGCATCTCCATCTGCGCGTACAGCAGAAAAGCTGAAGGACTGAGGGCAGACAGCTGGGGCCAAAGCCCTTTGAGCCACAGTGTACCAAGGGCAGGACGGAGGTGGGCCAGAGTCTCCCAGAGCACCTGGATGGGCAGTAGCCCCGGCAGGGAGAGCTGCCTGGGCTCTGTCCATGGTGCTTGGGCAGTCCTGTCCCACACAGGGCTGGGGGCAGAGCTGGCTCCTGGCAGAGAGGTCCAGTGGAAAGAGAGGAACCAAGAGCCCTCAGTGCAGAGGCTGGTGAGCCCCCAGAGTTGTGCCCAGCCTGCTCTTGCACGCACCTTGGATCCGCAGCCGTACCGGGGCGCAGGGACGGGGACATGACCTGGCTGGAGGGTGCCCGGTCCTTACCTGCAGAGTGGAGCAGCTGGCCAGCAAATGGCTCAGGATGCAAGTCCTGTCCCAGAGTCAGTGAAGGCCAGCAGCACCTGGGCAGAGAGAAGCTGCGGGTGAGCCCTGGGAACAGACCCCTGCTCTTGCAGCAGCAGCAGCAGTAGCGCGGCTCCGCTCCTGGGCCGGACTCGCACCGCCCCTCAAGGCTTCTTCCGACCTCGAGCAAAGCCTCGGGGGCTCCTGCCCCTGGGGTCTCTCGTGGGCCTGGGACAATGGGCAGCCACTGTGCTGCAGAAGGGCCTGGTGCCAGCCCCTGCTTCCCCAGGGCAGGTGGGCACCCTCTCCACAGCTTGCTCTGCCTGCACGGCTCTGGTCTAGGGACCACCTGCCAGGGTGAGGAACAGCCCTGAGACCCCCACTCTGTGTGCAGGCCAGACCTCCTCTCTCACCTGCAGCACCTCGTTGACTCTGAAGGCAGGGCAGTTGAGCACCCTTGCCTCCAGAATGGTGTCCATGGCTCTCAGTGTCTGCAAGGAGGACAGAGAGCTGTGGCAGCCCTTCTGCTGGCCCCCCACCCCGGGGCACTGATCTAACCCGACAGGGCAGGACGCCCACACTGCCCGTGACACCCAGGGCCAGGCAGTGGGCACAGCAGCATGTCGATGGGCCCCAGAAAAGGGACAGAGGGTGAGGGTAGGAAAGCAAAGTGAGACCCTGCCCTGCCTTGGATCTCTGCTCATGGGGCAGCACAGGAGCAGCCCAGATGGACTGGGGACTCTGGCAACTCACCCAGCACTTACCTGAGTGTACAGAAAAGCCTCCATGCTCAACATTTCCCCTTCTGGAGGAAGGCAAAAGACACTCCAGAGGCAAGAGATTAGGAGGCCTCTGTTGCCCTGCAGCACTGAGGCCACAGAGCTGCAAAGAGAGAGAAGGCACAGTTGGACACTGGTGCTGGGAGCAGCACCTCGAGGCCTCGTGCAGGTGGGCACAGAGTGCTGGGGCAGGGGTCCCCAGGAGTGATGGCCAGGTGGGCACAGAGTGCCGGGCAGGGGTCTCTGGGATCCATGGGCAGGTACCTCAGTCCCACCAGGGTGATCATGGCGAGCTGCCGCACCCTTGTGTGGATCTGGGTCCTGGGCTCCTCATCCAGCAGCACCTGCCAATCACAGCTTCACTGGGACCTGGCAGTGCCAGCACCTGGTGCCCCCAGCCCCTCACCCTGCTCAAGCACTGCCCTCACAGGTGCTGGTGCCAGGGAGCATTGCCCCCTTTCCCAGAGCTCCAGGTGTCCCCTTACCTTGATCCTCTACACCAGCTCATGTCTGTGCCACAAGATATCCAGGCACCAGCCACCGTCCCCGGCAGTTCTGCTCAGGGTGCAGATGCTCTCCAGAAACTGCAGCTTGTGCTCCTTGTCCTGCAGCTGGGGGACAGACACAAGCAGGCAGCGTGAGGAGCGCTCCCGCGACCAATGGAACCAGAGCCCTGGGGTGCAGTGCCCTGTGGGAGCAGCAGCTCTGCCCAGCCAGCACCTGCCCAGGCACAGCCACCGTCCAACTGGCTGTGGTTACCTGGTTGGGGTTGTTGGCCTGCAAGAAATCCAAGGCTTCCTGTTCCTCTCTGGACAGAGGTAACCAGCTGGCATCTAAAGGAGGGCAGAGAAGGGAGGCCTGAACAGGGTGCGGTCACAGGGGAAAGCAGAGGAAGATCTGCCCTCTGCCCAGCCCCATGCCCGCTACCCTGGCACAGCCTTCCCCTGGGCTCCTGGCTGGAGGGTGCCAGCAGAGGAGCTGCCAGGCTGGGGCACGGCTTGGAGGGGAAAGTCTCAGTGCCCCAGGCTGAGGAACTATGGACAGACAGACAGCAAAGGTCCAGTGTCCCACAGCATTGCTGCCTTTGGCCAGCCCAGAGCAGGAGCTGGGGCCTTTCTGCCCTCACCCTCCTTGGGAGAGGCTGTGCTGGGGCTGCTGTCCAGCCCTGAGCAGCCCCAGCATTCAGGTATCACTCCCAGGCCCCTTGTTGCCAGCTGCCTGTGTGCTGGGGAAAGGTGATCCTGGTGTCACACAGGGTGTGCTGGGGGCCCCAGCCCCACCCAGTCCAACAGGGCCCCTCACTCACCTGTCTGCAGGGGCTGCACCATGGTCACCACTGAAGGGCTGCTCTCCTGGGGAGCCCTGTCCTCCTCCCAGGGAGGTCTCTTCTCCATCCTGTGGGTGAAACAAACAGGCTGGAAGTGGGCAAGGGGAAAACTTTGGGGAAACACCCCAGCAGCACAAGGCAGAGAAGCAGGGAAAATTGAGCTGTGCTCAGAGGCTCCTCGCCAGCTCCGTGCTCCCATCCTATCCCATCGCTGTCCTGCAGGACACTGACCACACCTGCAGCAGTGGGTGTCACAAAAGGCCCCCTGTTGCTGTCCTGCATGACACTGACCCCAATGGCAGCACAGCCCCTGAGCACTGTGAGGACAGCACAGGATCCAGATCCAAATGGGAATGACTGGCCCTGGAAGAAAGGTGGGTCACAATGTGGACAAAATATCTCTAGGAGGGATGAGCATTGGAGTGCTGCTGAGAGGGGTAGGACACTTGGAACTTGGTCTTTGAGTAGCTTAGTACATAGTGAAGGAATTTATATTTTAAACATAGTTATACTTTCCTGATTATACTTTCTACTCTTGGAATTCTCACAGTGGAAAAGGCAATTTCTGCTGGACACCCATCATTTTATTTGCCTAGTGGATATTATCTGAGCTTACAACTCTTACCCTAAACTGGGTTTACTATTGTAAAAAGGACTGATGTTTTTTCTCTCTTTTCTACTGGAAAAGCCCTGAGGGCATGTCACCTGACCTTGTATGGTTAATTAAATTGGCAGCACCTTGATGGTGCTGTTCTCTTACTAAATCACCATTAAAGCTAAACTCATATCACGGATTAACAGGAATTTAAAATGCAACTTCACAAGTTAAAAAACCAGTGAGATGCTACAACTATGTTCCTTGCATTTGCTGCATGTTTTCTGGAACAGTATTTTCTGTACCTTTTCTGTGAAAGGTTGAATACTGGGGGATCTGAGCTGTAAACCAACTGGGTCAGAAGAAATTCCTGTTTCCAAGTTGTTTCTAATTTCCAGTTTCCCACTCCCTCATAACTGTCAATCTGGTGGGGTTTTTTTCTGTGGGGATATTTTGTTCATCATTTCAGTAAGAAAAATTGCTGCTAACTGGGAGGAGGGAGAGCATTTGATACTTCAGAGATTTTAATCTTCCTGACCTTCATACTGTGGAAGGTTTCATTAGGAAGACTGGGCTCTGATAGGAGAGCTGCTATCGGATCACGGGAGGTGATCCTTCCCCTCTGCTCGGCACTCATGGGATCACAGCTGGAGTTCTGTGTCCTAGTTCTGGGCTCGGTCGTACAAGGACATAATGGATTGATCTACAAAGGGACTCAAAAGGTTATTAAGGGTTTTCAGCACCTGACGTGCATATGAGGAGAGGTGCTGACAGTGCTCAGACTGGAAAAGAGAAGGCTGGTAAGAGGAATATAAAAATGTAATTCTGAAGCTCCTTCAAACTGATGACTCATTAAAATATTGACTACAAATATGATTGAGTTTGACTTGGGAGAGTATTTACTTTAAGCTGTGGCAGTAATTCCATTCTTTTCCATGTTTCTCTTCTTTGGTAACAATTTTCTTGCTTTCAGGAGAAAGTTTACTCCTCTTAGTTACAAGCCAATTTTTTTCCATTTTTGAGGTTAAAAAAAAAGAAGAGCTAAGCTTACAAAACCATATAAAAATATATCAGCCTCAAATGGGGCCCTTTCAACTCTTTCAATCAGTTATATTATAGTAAGGAAAGATATTTTTATCTCTTCCTAGCAATTCCCTAAAATGGTTGATTAAGTAGTATGCAGATTAAAGAAAGAAAAAAGATATATTAGAGGTAGTATGACACTGTGTGCAGCAAAACTAAGTTTGAGTGAAATTCTTTTTCAGTTCCTTCAGCTATATCCTCATCTGAGCATTAATCAGCACAGCTCTATTGATGGCATTTCTTTAATTTCCCATGGATATTTCCTGTCCTTCAGAAGTTCCTCTGAATCCTTATTATTTTGGGGGTATGTATGCATGTGGTGTGAAAATCCTGTCTGGCTAGGCAAGACAGGCAAGAAGTCTCTCTGCCCCATTCTATTCAAGTTTCAAATCTGAACAGTAATTTTGAATTTCTTTTTCTGTGGGTAATTCCCCCTCCTCTCCCTTTCTTGGAGCTCAGACTTTTGAATAAAAGATAAAGTTTTGAAGTTCAACTGCTCTGGTGAGGTCTGTTAGCACTTACTCCTAAAATGCCTTTTACAATTGCTGGGAAAGAATCCTACCCACAGCTTCAGAAATTTCGGAAAGGTCTCGCACTCTGTCAGTCCGTGACGTGCTGCCAGCAATTCCTGGCATGTGCTGCATGTGCTGTGCTGACATAACCAACGGGGAGCTCTTTGATCAATCAGGGGGGAAAAAAACAGATTCTCTGAGTGAAGAAAGAATAATTGAGGATATGGAATACAAAGTCTGCATTAACCCCTAGATTTTTAAATTTCCATTTCTACTTTACAGCGAGTAGAAAGAGCGGACATTAAAACACATGCACTTTAAAATGTAGAGCAGTTATATTATGACATCCTTTCAATAGCTTTACATAAAATCCCTTCCTAGTTATGGTATTTTAAAAATTTTTGAGGTATTCATGACACACTCCAAGGTGGTAGGAAGTAGCAGGGTATGTTCAGCACCTGGGGTAGAGGAAATATTATTGAGGAAAATAATCTAATGAACAGACAAGTTATGTAGTTCACCTGTGCTCAGGGCATTGACCATGCATCCATATAATCTCTCATTCAGAAGACTGCAAAATGTGTGCTTTATCATCACATGCATTGCAAAATCCTGACAGTCTGGTATATTGTATATTCCTTACTGGATGTCTCCTATTATCTGATGCCTAGAAATAACACCTTGAATCAATTCAAAACATCTTTTCATAGCATCTTTAAGCATAAGTGCTTTGTTGGATCGGGAGCCAGATAACGTTTGTTAAGGACAAGCTCTCAAATTTTCACACACTAGAGAGAGAACGTGAAAAGAAAATGGGCAGACATCTTTTTCTGTTTCATTTGCAGATATAGCAGTTGAGACTGGAGAAAAATAGTTCCTAAAGAACACCACTGCATCAAACAATCTGTAAGTATGAAAAAGAAGCAGTAGGAGAAACTCTGATAACAGATTAAGTGTCTTGTTCTAGAAAATAGCTGGAGAGGGCTTGAGAACCTTAGAGTGCCAGTGAGGGGGCAGAAGTGTATGCACATTTTAGGAGAAGAGAATTTTTCATCTCAAATAAATTAACCTCAAGTCTTCATTGTGAGGTGGCTTGGTTTTGGAAATGCTGAACTCTCTCGTGTTTGTGTAAATGGAAGAAACTGAGTAGAGCTGGGGCGGGGGGGGAATGAAAAAGTTATAAAGAGTTTTACAGGCATAAAGTACATCTGTAAATTGCATTATTTTCCAAAGAAATATAGGAGATCATTATTGCAAAATGATTAGGATGACCTTGCCAACGAGCTCAGGGAGAGCTGTGGTATTCTGAACGTCTCTGCAGGACGTGAAGTGAACAGGATTAACGTGCTGAGTGTGAAGGAGGTGGTTTTGTATCTTGCTGAACTGGGATCTAAAATGGTGCCCACCTGTCAATGGCCCTGTTGTTGTGTCAGTCCAGCTTCAGAGAGTGGAAGCAGGAGACTCTGCAGGGCACAGATTTTTGAAATGGGAATCAGAGGTGCACCACACCATCTGCTCTGGTGTTCACTGTCTTGGACCACACCCCACTGACAGCCCTTCCCATGGGTCAGGCTTGTGCTGCACCCAGACCAAGGCATTTGTACTCGAGCTGTGAGAAGTGGTGCTACACCCAAACAAACTTCAGACTTGATTTCAGAAGGGAATATTAAACGGGGCCCCCTTTATATGACATTTGCAAGACGAGTACTACTTATAGGCTACCCACATTTTGAGAAGGATGAGATTTCATTTAAAATAGGAGAAATGTGGCTCCAAGTTAAGCTGTGACTGGATCAGGGAGCATTAGTTGTATTCACTGAGGAATGATTGTTATCATAGGAGGCAACTATTCGATGTGTTAGGTACAACAGAAGCCAGTCTCTGGAAACTGAGATGACAGAGAAGCAAAGTGCAAATTTTAACCTGTAATCAACCCTTGAACAGCACACCCATAGACAGGGGGGATTCTCTGTTCAGTCACTCCTTAAGCCAAGGCTGAATACCTTTGAGACACAGTGTAAGTCAGAAACTGTGGACCTGATGCCAAATTTGCTGATGAGTGTTAGAGGAGGTCAGACCATGTGGTTGTCCCTCTAGATCTTAAAACCTCTGAGTTGGAGGCACATCTTAATACTTATTACTATGAAATGTTCTGCTAGTCCAGAAAAACATTCTGAAAGGTTGTTGCTCAAATCTGATCTCTTTGTATTTAAGTAAAATACAATTGGAGGGATCAAGAAGTCTCTAGACATCACAATGAGGATGTGACCCTATCATGTGGCACACTTAGTACATGCAGTAAAAGAGAGCTTTGGGGATTAAGAATTGTTCAGTAGAAATTGAAAGGAATCTTAAGGCAATCACTGAGATTTTGATACAGCTCCAGAATGAATTCAAAAGCTATTTTTAATGACCACAGGGACTAGTCATCTCTGAGGGAAGGAAGAATGGTAGTCTGGAGAATAGACATGATGAGATTGGTAGATTCTTTTTAATTAAAATACTCCAACTGAGAAAATTCATCAATAAATGTGACGAGCAAATATTTAACCTTTAGGTTTGGTTTGTGTTCACATTCCAAACAAATATAGTTAGAGATACTTAAACATTTGTGATTGTTGAACACATTTACAGAGTAATTATATTTAATATCTGGAAATTCAAAAACCACTTTCCATATTCCATGTGTTATATGCCCTTTTATATTAATGTTTTCTAAATGTCATGTTGACTAGCATATTAAATTCCAGCTTCTTTCTAAGGTAACTGAGGTAGTTGCTTTACAAGATAATTTTCTCAGCTGTAATATCTTCTTGCATATAAATATATTGTTGGCATTTCCATATTGCATTTTCCAGTAGGCCAACAGATTAAGGTGTTACTAAACCACGATTCAGCAAGGCTTTAACTGCAGCTATCCTTTTGCATTTCAAACTGTCCGTTTGTCTCTCCTGTGATTTCCCCTCTGTACAGGATTACCTTTGTTCAACATGAATCGTGCGAGTCAGTGATTAACAAGACCATGGCTAATGTGGCTTCACTGCATTATGCAATTTTGATATTGCACTTCATTTCACCAATGGGAGGAAAAGAAAAAAAAAGAAAGGAAGGAAAGTTTCTAAAACTGACTTGCTCATCTGAACTCCCCACAGGGTCTTGGTGCTTGGAGCCCTTTCACCTGGGCAGGCTGTCCTGGCTGGGCAAAGGAATGTCAGTGGTCCTGATGAGCTGTGCCCACGGTGAACATCAATATTGCACTGGCAATCCCTCTGCGTGGGGAGAGGATGTCGTGTCCTGCATCCCTTTGGGTCTGCCTGGAGCCCTTGGAAGGGCACCTGTGCTCACCGGCGCTTCCCCAGCAGGAGGGAGAGCTGATTTTCGGTGAAGGTGGCAGAGCACTGAACAGGTGCCCAGGGAGGGTGTGGAGTCTCCTCTCTGCATACATTCCAAACCCACCTGGACGCGTTCCTGTGTCACCTGCTCCAGGTGACCCTGCTTGGCAGAGGGTTGAACTGGATGATCTCCACAAGTCCCTTCCAGCCCCGACAATTCCGTGATTCTGTGAAACCGAATCCCTGAGCCCTTTGGCCAGGAGCAGGGATGCAGGAGAGCAGATTTATGTAAAACCCGACAACAAAACAATGGATTTTACTTGGTAACCGCCCCGTTTAGCAAACGGTGAGATTTGCTGCAGGCTCCCTCTGCAGTGTTGGCGCCTTTCTCGCTGCCTCCCAGCTCAGAGCACGCACCCCTGGCCAGAGCCAGACTGACCCCACCGGCGGCCGAGCGGCCCCCGGGGAACTGAAGGGGAAGCGCTCGGGGCTCGGCGTTCGAAAGGAGGGCGGACACCGAAGGGCCCGGGGGCGATGTGGGGAACAGCAGGAGCGACCCCGAGCCCGGGCCAGGGCCGGGGGGTAGCGCGGCCCGACCCCCGCTCCGGCCGCGGCCGCCAGAGGGCCGAGCGGGCAGGGCCGAGCGCGGCCGGGCCGGGCTGAGGGGCGGGGGCGGCCGGAGCGGCGGGGCCGCTGACGGGACGCGGGCGGGCTGAGGGGCCGCGGGTGGCAGTGAGGGGTGACGGGCGGCCGTGGCGGCGGGCAGGGCCATCCGGATCCCCACGCGGCTGCCGCTGCTCCCGAGCCACGAGCGCGTCCCGCTGCCCGGCTCCGCCGTGCGCTCCAGCGCGGACTCCCCGCGCAACGCGCGGCTGGAGCGGGGCCGGGGCTGAAGGGCCCTGCGCTGCGGAGCGACCCAAAGAAATCCTCCTACTGTGTGCAAAGCACACTTTTATTGCGGCCGGGGAGATGCAGAGGTTTTTGCCCCACCCCGTGTATTCCACCCACTAAGGAAACAAAACAGCTTTTTACACATTTGAAGGAGTGAGTTTCAAAATTATCTATCACGTACACTCTTTACAAAGTCTGCCTTATCTAAATAGACATTTGGTTACCTAACTCCTATTCTTACTACCATAGAGTAGTTACCTAAAGTTTTATCGCTTCAAACAGCTTAGGTTTCCCCCACCCCTCTTTTGTCTCCCTTGCAATCCTACATGCTGGAAGTCTTTCTGCTTTCCCTGACAGTCCCTTTTGTTTAGGTAAGCTAGCTTTATCTTAATTGCCCACAGTTAGGGCAGCAACCTTCTTTCAAGCAGTTACAATTTTGCAAAGTCACACTTAACATAGGTAAATTTTACTAACATAACTAAATTTTAATTGTATTTTATCTTGTCTTCATTTCACAACAATCCAGAAAACCCCCCAAGTTTAATCAATACCAGGAAGAGGCAAATGAGTAGGGAATGTACATTTTCACTTCCACGAGCACATGGATAAACATCTGCTGAGACCACACTTAGAAACATCCAGGAAAAGCCAGTAGTTGAGGAAATCAAATTTAGAGTAGATCTTACAAACAATACTTTTAGTGATACAGTGGTGTGTTCATATTACCACCCAAAGATACTTTTCTTGATATTGGAGCAACATTCAATTACAGAGGTGATACCATGGGACTGGCCAGTCATCTGTGGTCTCTGATTATGAGAGCACCTACACTCAGATCCCAAAGGTAAGAAAAGAGTTTTGATGTACCCTAAGGAGGAATAAACTGCTTGGCATCAAAAACCCCATAAAATCCCACAGCCAGTGGCTTATCTCCTCTTCTGGCATGCACCATGTTCCACACCAAGTCCAGCAGCACGGATTGTGTCACAGCACATCTACAGAAAACACAGTTACAGCTCTACCACTAGAATAAGTTCTCAATAGATTTCACTGTTAAGGGAGAAAAGCCCCTTAACCACATTACATCTCTAGCCTGCTTCCACTGATCAGGTCTGGTTTGCTCCCTTGGCAAAGCCAAACAGGCATTCACTGATCTCCTCTTCAGGGAAATACCCAAAACCCACTGCCTGGGGTTTTGTTTTAAAAATTAACTTATTCATCAATCAACTAACTACACCAAATCTAATGAGGGTGCAGATCTCACATCTTCAGGTTACCAGAAATCCTCCAACAGATACAGTGCAGTTCCCCAAGTTTCCCTTCCTTTATTCTCTTGCTTCCCAGGAAGAACACATAACAGCATCTCTGTGAGGCTCAGATCTCTGTGCCATCAGGACCACTTGCAGTTCATCAGCTCCAGAGAACCCAAACTTCTTCCACCCCTCCTTTCCCCACCCTTCAGCTCTTACTGCTTTGAAAAGGAAGCGGGTGGTAAGAAATAAACTTTGTAAGTCACAGTTTGCATCACTCTGCCACACCACTGTCGCTTAAAATAAATCATCCCCACCCTGAGATGTCTGCTAATTTTTTCCTTTCTCAGGGTTCTGTAGTCACAGGCCCAGATCCTCCCCTGGGGAAATTTGAAAGGATACCATTGATGCCCAAAAAAAGGCAGCTTTAAAAAAAAAACTGCTTAAAGGTAGAATTTTGAGCCTATAAACAGCAGGTATTTATTGAATGATTAACGACACCGGGGTAGCTTCCAGCTCAGGCTGGACAAAAAAGCTCCGAAGTGGTTCAGTAAAAACAAGCAATTTATACAGTTTCTAATCATGATTACAACATAATCACATGCATATTCATATTATTGCATCATTAGATTACAATATTCATAGCAGGTGGAGTCGGGGTGGAGACTGAGGCGTGATCTCTATTTTGAGGAATATTATGGTGGGAGTTCCTGCCTGCCTTCATCCTGGGGTCTGCATTTTACTCATCTTCCTCGGGTGACATCCGTGACCTTTTGTTCTATCCATTGTTCTCGTGTCCTGATCGTCCAGGCTTGAAGAGACCTTTGGCTCTAGGCCTACTTTACCTATTCAAATGTCTACCTTGGCTCCTCTGGATGAGATTTATGTGTGTTGAGTTCTTTGTCTAGTGTTTGTTGTGGTTCCTTTAAGGTCTAATGCTCTTAATACAGAACATAGCCTTCTTGTAAAAGTACAACTTACATTAAACGAAATACAGGGGGTAAGGGGGGCTCTTGTGGGTTTACAGTCAAAGTGTTTCGATTAACCCTTCCTGCTTCACCATTTAGTGCAAACCTACCAGGTTTTCCCTGTCAGCCAAAAAGAACTTCAGCTTTTTCAGTCTTCTGCTCCAGATCATCCATCTTTCAGATTCACAAATTCAGACTGAAGTTTGCCAAGAGCATACAGTGCCAGGACAAGTGGGAATGGCTTTAAACTGAGATTCAGATTGAGGTTCAGATTGGACATTAGGAAGAAATTCTTCCCTGTAAGGATGGTGAGGCCCTGGCACAGGTTGCACAGAGGTGTGGACACCCATCTGTGGAGGTGTCCAAGGCCTTGTTGCACAGGGCTCAGAGGAACATGGTCTAGTGGAAGGCGTCCCTCGCTGCCCATGGCAGGGAGTTGAAACGAGATGGTCTTTAAGGTCCCTGCTAAACCCAAACTATTCCATGATTCCATGGTAATTCTGTCTTTGCAGGTACAGGCAGAACCCAAGCCTGCTCTTTACAGGCTTCCCCCTTCCCCTGCCCCTCTACAAAACACAACAGGCCACAAGTAGTGAAAGGACACGGAGAGCCAAAGGGAGACATTTGTACCAACCTCAGTGGAACTCTTTGGGAAGCACTTTCCTCGAGGAGCAAGTCCCTTGCCTCCAGAGGCAATTACTTAAACCTGTAGTTTACTTGGGGAACACCAACACACACTCAAGAAACGCTGGCAAGGCTGAATTCCTTGTGTTCCTTGTAGAACAGGCACTACAGCTCCAAGTGTGTTTCCAGGTGTAGGTTCAGACTCCCAGCCCCAGGCCCTCTGCAGACACAGCCTGGCTGCTGCCATCTTCTGATCCCTGAACTCCTGCCTTCAGGCCCGGCAGCAAACCCCGACACCAGATCCCTGTTCCCGCAGGGTGCTCTAGTGAGCAACGTCCAGGACTCTCTGCTGTGCACGGAGCATTTTTCCTGCCTGCTCTGAACAGCCTCTGGGCACAAGAGCACAACCTGGGTGGCTCTGGTGTCAGCAGACCCCAGATGCAGGTGGAGGAAGAAGCGGTGGCTGTTCTGCAGCAATGTCCAAGACAGACTGGAACGGTCCCCTCCCTCTGGCCTCCTTTGGTTTGATTTCTGACTGTGTCGGATGCAGAGGCTGCAATTCCTGAACTCTGGGGACCAGACCTGGCCACAGTCTCCAGGCACTGCCTGGCAGCGCTCCCTAAGGTGGGATGGGCACGTGTCTGTGTCTCAGGCAGTGTGTGCTGCTTCTTCCTTTGCTTCCAAGCACACTCAAAACTTGCTCTTAAGCCAGGGTGGTCGTGGGTTCTGCCTTTGTTTTCCCATTTGCTCATAAACTGGGCCATCTTCACAGCAGACCCCAAAGGACTGACTTCCCTCCATCCTGGAAGCTGAGCCATATGAGGCTCTACTTCAACTTCTGCTGCTTCTTCCTTCCCTTCCAGAAAGGCCTGGATTTAGAGTTCAGAAGCCCATGCATGTGTTTTTGAGGTGCCTGCATGGAGGAGAGGTTCAGCAGCTGCACCCCAAGGCTCATGTCCCATCCCAGTCTCTAAGAATGGCAGCAGTGCCACCGCTGTGGGACGCCTGAGTGTGGCAGGTGAGTCTGCCCTCAGGCACAGTCGTGGAAGTCAGTCAGGATGACAGGCTGCCCCTGAAGCTGCCAAGCGCTGCTGTGAGGCTGGGCAGTCAATAGAAAGCCCTTGTGGCCACTTTTCCTGAAGCCTTTGGCCAAAGCCCATGCAATTGTGCCCACAGCATCCCCACTTTTGGCATCCTGGCTGGTGTGGGTGCCTGGCTGAGGAGGCGCAGGCGCTGTGGGTGCTGCTCTCCTGTGCACAGCCTGCTGCTGGGGGCTGTGGCGCGGAGCCGCTCAGACAGCAGCGCCCCGTCCCCCCAGGGTCTCCCCCAGCCCCGCCAACCTGCCCGGCAGCGGCGCAGCCCTGAAGGAGCTCCACAGGAGCCGGCTCCGCAGGCACCTCCCAGCCCTCAGCAATCCACACAGCAGCACACGGGCAGGCCACACGTGCTGCTTCCTGGCTGGGACAGGCCGTGTGGCCACCTCCAAGCACCAGCTTCTCAGGGATCCCCACAGCTCCAGGTTCTGCCCATCCGCTCTGCTGCAAGCGTTGAGGCTCCAGCAGAACCCCCCAAGGCCAAGGGCCTTTGGGGCACTTCGCCCTCCCCACTGCACACCTGGGCAAGTCTTGCTGAGCACAAGGGCCCTTCTTCCCCTCTTCCCCTCTATGGACACCAGGCACTCAAAAAAACTTCGAGTCTCTGTCTTTGATAAGATGTAGAGATGTATTTGATATTCCCTCGCTGGTGTAAAAGGCAGTCCTTGCAGAGAAGAGCCATTTTCCTCTCCATAGCCACTCTTGGAGCTGCTGCAATCTGGAGTAGGGAACTGTCTGTCCAGTTCTTATCATGTACAGTTTGGAACTGACAGGCCTGCAATGCTGACTCTGATGTCCTTGCTCGTTCCTCAGGGCTGGAACAGAGAGGAACGTAGGCTATCGCAATCTGGTGGATTTAGATTGCGGTTTCAGTGCGGGTTTTGGTTTTCATTTCTGGAAATCCTGGATGATTTTCATGGTTTCAGCTGCCCGCTTTGTGATGGCAGGGCTGTCAGCAGTCATGCCTTGAAGGGCTGGAAGAGAAAAGGACAGAGCCAAGATCAGAGCCTGCATCTGCAGGGCCCTGAGGAGCTCCTCCTGCCAGGGCCATCCCACCCAGCTCTTGCCATGGCCAGGAGGGAGATGGGTCCAATGGGATCAGCCAGAAGGTGCTGGCCACCAACACCCCTCATGCCCCTGAAATCTCTCTCTGCTCTGTACATGCAGGGAACAGAGCCCTCCTCACTTGGGGCAGGATTACAGCTCCCTGCCCAGGGTCTGTGCTCCTCCACCAGCCCCCACTGACAGCCCACTGCCCGCACTCACCCTCAGTGATGACCTCTGTGATGAACTCATCCTCCTCCTCCCCCTTTCTCAGGTACTTGGCAGCAATCCCTGGGAACACAGATCCTGTCAGGGCCCCAGTGCTGTCACAGCTCCCCCACAGTGGCACTGCCAGCCTGACCACACATCCTCCTGCCCTGGCAGGGCTGAACCCGGGCCCTTCCCGCCTGGGGATGCCCCAGGGCTGGGCTGGCAAAGGGTGGCAGCACCGCCAGGGCACTCGGAGCTCCCCAGCACAGCCCTGGCCGCATCTGCTGCCGCTGCAGCAGCCGGGGATGGGGCCGAGCTGCAGTGGGGTGGGCAGGGACCTTGTGGCTCACCTATGAACCTGAGGGCAATCTCTTTCAGGGGCTCCTGCGGGCTCTCCACGTATGGCAGAGCTTGCCACATGAATTCCACCACTCTTTCCTTCTCGCTTTCCACCTGCAGAGAGCACCAGGGCACAGAGGGAATGGTTGGCTGGGGCTCTGCCCCTTGGCCGGGCGCTGCCTGCGCCCAGCACTGGCCGCCCTGCCCCACAGCCCAGCTGGGCCGGGGCTCCAGCGGCACCCTGGCTCGGGGGCACAGGAGCTGCAGAGGAGCCCGCACGCCCCAGGGAAGGCAGCAGCGGCTGGGGCGCAGGCTGCTGTCCCACAGGGGCTGCAGCAGTGGGCAGGGGCACAGTGCCAGCCCCACACTCGGGGCATCGGGGTCTGGGGCTGTTCAAGACTGGGGCTGGGCCTTCATGGCCATCCTTACCAGGCAGTCGCAGAACCACCAGGGCTTGTCCGCCTCCAGCAGGTTCTTGAGATGCCTTCTCCTCAGGAACCTGAAAGCACGAATCAGCGCTTCCCAAGAGGCCTGCAGAGCAACAGGGAGCAGGACATGGCACCGCAGCCCAGGCCACAGGACCCGTGTCCTTGCACCAAGGCCACAAGGATGCGGGAGCCCAGCAGGCACCAGGGCAGGAGACAGCCCAGCCCCCTCCCACGGGGACACCAGAATCCAGAAAGTCCTCACGTCTGCCAGATCCTCGTTCTCATCATTCGAGAGGAAGAAGAGTGGGATCAGGCTCGGGATCACGTGTGTCTGCAGCTCTTGTTTTCCCTCCTCCGCTACCAACTTCAAGACCTTACGGAAGAGGCGAACGGAGAGCAGTTGCACACGGATGTTCTCCTGATGGAAAGGAAGAAGAAAAGACCTCAGCGCTGGCTGCTCCAGGCCCACTGGGGCACAGGCCTGCAAATGCACAGGCCACAGTTTCCCGACAGCACCCAGTGCCTGTGGTGGGGGGCACAGAGCCTTACGTAGCCAAAGAGTGTTGGGAGTGCCTCAGCCAGCTCCTGGGCAGTGAGGGTGGAGATTGGGGTGTGTCTGCCCCGAACTTCATTGAGGAATACAGAGAGAGCCATCCTGACCAGCTCTTCATCTGCATCCCACAGTAGGCTGCGTGAGGCTTTGTGTCAGAGTCCACACACCGTCAGCCTGGGAGGAACACAAGGCTGTGCTGTGAAGCCATGAACGGCTGCAGAGCCAACTCCGTTCCGGCGGGGCAGCCCTGGGTGCTGCCGCGGGCCCGGAGGCCAAAGGCCTGTCCTGAGGGACTGGGGCAGCTGAACAGGGAGGCAGCAGAGCTGGGAGCAGCTGCCACAGCTCCCAAAGCCCAGCCCAAGGGACTGTGTTGCCCAGCCCCACACTGCCCACACGGCTTCAGCCCCTACCCCCTGCTCACCATCGCAGGATCCTTGCTCAGCACCACAAGAGCTCTGAGTGCCAGGCGACGCCTCTCTGGGCACTCGCTCCGGAGGTGCCTTGAAAGCATCTGCACAAGGCTGTCTCCCCATTCACTCACGTCCACCCAGTCCAGGACCTGAAAGGCACGGAGCAGTGAGGGGGTGCCTGGTCAGCAGGAGCCCAGACCTGAGCAGGGCTGGGCCCTCCAAGAGAGCGAGGCAGCGCTCGCCATCAGGCTCACCTCCACAAGGAATGCCACAGTGGGGAGTTCCAAGCGGGGCTCCTCCCTGCCCTGCAGCTCCAGCAGGTGGAATGTGATCCAGGAACACAAGGGGCTGGAGACACGGCGGATCTCCCTGGCAGGGGGAAAAAGGCACCATCAACCTGAGCCGGGTGGGTAAAACCTCTGCTGGGATGGATTCACAGAGGCCCGGCCTTTCCCCACCAGCTCAGGAGGGGACAAGGACACTCTGGGAGGCGGCTCCTCCTGTGCCCCCGCCCCTCCCAGCCTTTTCCACTCTGCTCAGCCATCCCTGGGTGACAAGGCCCTCTGGCCCAGGCACTGTGGGGGTGCCCCGTGCACAGGCAGAAATGACAGGGGCAGCGGGGACAAGGGGGTCTCACCTGGCCAGCAGACCCACTGCGTAGTGGTGGGTGTCAGGCCTGAGGAGCGTGTCCCAGCCACACTTGCGTTCCATTGAAAACACCACATCCTCACATTTGAGATGGCAAAGCAGGGCCTTTATGGTCACCACTGCAAACCTGTGTGCAGAGCAAAGGCCAGGTCATGCTGGGAGCCCTGACCCAGCCCCAAGGGCATGGAAGGCACAGGAGGACTGGGATGGAGCACCTGCTGGGCTTGGTGGGAAGGTTCTGTTGCTCCTGGCATCCCCTCCAGAAGGTGTCGACCTCCTCTGGCATCTGCTCTGTGCTGACAAGAATTTGGAAGAGCAGAGCCACGAGGAGATGGGGGGAGTACTCCACCAATGGCCCTGGGCACCGGATCATCTGGAGGATCTCCCAGATCACCCTGGTTGCCTGCAAAAGATAAACCACCCAGACCAGCTCTCAGTGCCCAGATGTCCATGTGGCAGGGCCTCGAGCATAGGAGGGAGACCCCAGGGAAGATGCAGGGGGAGTCCCTGGCCTGGTGCCCCTGAACCTGGCCCTAACCTACATTCCCAACCCCGTGCCTGAGGCAGGAAGATGCAGTGTTGGGGAGGAAGGAGACCCACTGGAGAGGTGACCTGGGAAGGAACCAAAGCCCATTGCAGGAACTCACAGCCAGAGCAAAGACAGGCGTGTTGTCCCCATTGGAGGTGGACGTGCTGTGCAATGGCCAGTCCTCCATCACACAAAGCAACTCTGGCAGCACCTTCTTCAGTGCCATTCCCGACGAGGCGATGGTCCTCCACATGCTGGCAGCAGCTCTGCGGGGCCAGAGTTGTGTGTCAGGGGGTGCTGACAAAAGGGCCTTGAGGAGCAGGGAGGGAGCCTGGCAGCAGGATCGGGGCTGACACGGCAGGACTGGGAAACAGAGGGGCCAGGGGTTCCTGGAACTCCCCATCCCTCTGGCAGACCACGTGGGATGGGATGGACAGGGTGAGGGGCTCTAAAGACTGGTGAGCCCCAAGCCCCAAAGGCAGGGGGTCCTGTACCTGTCACAGGAGGGGCACAGCGCAGGAGGGTGACCACAACATCAGCAGGGTATGCCTTGGTCACTCTCAGAAACTGCGTGAGCAGCTCCTCTTCTGGACTGCCGTTGCCTTTCAGTGCCTGCTGCATGTTCCTCACGAAGGCTGGCACCTGGAGGAGGCATGGGGAAGAGTTGCCAACTTGCCCAGCTTCCCCAACAAGTGCTGCCCTTCCCACCACACGGTGCTGGCCTCAAAGGCTGAGTGGGCCCAGGGGAGCTGGCTTGAGGGGCCACACAAGCCTAGGGTGGCTTGAGCCCTGGCCACAGGCTGCTTACTTGCTTTGCATCAGAGACACCATTCTCCTCAGAAACATCCCCAGTGGGAGCATAATTCTCGCTCTGAGAGGGCCCGCTGGGGGTGTCTGCAATGCTGTCCCGGTCTGCATCTGGCAAAGAGCGAGCACGGTCAGAGCTGAGGGGCTGCGGGACAGCCTGGAGAACACAGCCCAGCCCTGCGCTCCATGGCAGGGCCAGCCCCGGGATGCCCAGTGCATGGAGCTGCTGGGGGATCAGCCCTGGGCCCTCTTCCCCCTCCCTATCTCTGGGCATGTCCACAAAGGATGGGATGGGAGAAGGCCCATCTGGCTGCAGCCACCAGCCCTGTGGCCCAGCTCTGCCACTCACCTTCCTGCAGGGGCTGGGACTGCTCCACCTCTTCAGGCTGCTGGGCTGGGGCAGGCCCAGGGATTTCCTGCTCCTCCTCCTCTACCCAGGCCAGCTTGGGCACTCGGGGGGGTCTCTGCTCCATATCTCTGGCTGGCTCCATGGCTGCCTGCAGTAGACATGGCACAAAAAAGCTCTGCATCACCAACTCTTGCAGTCTTGAAGGTTCCTGCAACAGAAGACTTGGGAACTGTGCAGCCCATCAGTTCCCATGGTCTGGCCTCGAGAGCACCTGCCACAGGAACTGAGATGTCTTTGAAAAGCTCTGGGTCACCAAGTCCTACTCTCTAGCCTGGAGGGGGCACATGGCAGAGTGGCCAGAGTGAGTAACTTGCCCACTGTTCCCTGAGAACTCTTTCCCTTCCCACCACTCTGTGTTGCCCTCAAATGCTAAAGGGGCCCAGCAGACTCAACTTGAGGGCCCACACAATGCCTGCCCACAGGCTGCTTACCTCAGCAGAGACGACTTCCTCCCAGAGATCCTCGACACTGGCAGCATCAGGCAGGCACTCAATGCATGTGCTGTCAGTGTCTGCGTTATCCTCAGCCGTTGCACCCTCAGCCTCTGTGGTGAGCTCTGGCAGCGCGGTGCTGGAGTTTGTCACCTCATCAGTAACCGCACTGTCACCGTTGGCTCTGCCATCAGTCGACACGGTGCCGACATCAGGCTCTGGTTTGAGCTCACTCGGCGTGGGGTCCGGCTGTGCCACGACCACAGCTGGTGTGATCCTGGCCCCTCTACGCCTCCAGGATGTCAGGAAGGCCTGCAGGAGAACAAAGGGCAGGGAAGAGAGGGATGTGTCATGGAGAGCTCTGACAGCAGTGCCAGGCTGAGCAGGGGACGATGGCATCACATGTCACAAAGGGCCCTGTGACACCCTGCCCCAGTCCATCCCATTGGTGATGCCCACTGTGCCACAAAAGGCCCTGTGACACACTGCAGGTACCTGTACTGCCCTGCAGAAGTGGCCACGGGCACGGTCCTGCTGTTGTGTCCTGTGCCGGCCTGGATCTGGCAAAGAGCAAGCGCTGTCAGAGCTGAGGGGCTGCGGGACAGCCTGGAGAACACAGCCCAGCCCTGCGCTCCACAGGCAGGGCCAGCCCCGGAATGCCCAGTGCATGGAGCTGCTGGGGATCAGCCACTGGCCCTCTTCCTCCTTCCCGATCCCTGGCCGTGTCCACAGAGGATGGGATGGCATGGAATGATGCCCATCTGGCTGCAGCCACCAGCCCTATGGCCCAGCCCAGCTTTGCCACTCACCTTCCTGCAGGGGCTGGGGCTGCTCCATCTCTTCAGGCTGCTCTGTTGGGGCAGGCCCAGGGCCTGCCTTCTTTTGTTTCCTCTTGAGCAGCCTGGCCAGGCTGAAGCGTCTCTCGGCCATCCTACAGTCGGGCCTCGAGGGCACTGCTGCAGGGAATGGAGACGCCAGCGAAAATTTCCGGGGCACGAAGCCCCAGAGCACGGCCTCGAGGGCACCTGCCGCAGGGACTGGAGACACCTCACAAGAGCTTTGGGTCACCAAGTCCCACGGTCTGTCCTCGAGAACACTCGCGCTAACGAAAAACCGCCAAAAACGCTCCGGTCAGCAAGGAAAGAGTTGTCTGTGTGGGGACTCCGCACAGCACCGCTCTGTCCCGTCTGTCCCGTCGCATGCTCCGAGGAGCACTGAGGTGTTGCCACATCAACACCAGTATTTATATCATCCCGTGTCACAAAGGGCCCTGTTCCATCCCCTCGGCGATGCCCACCGTGTCACAAAGGGCCCTGTGACACCCTGCCACCTGCCCTGGGGCCTCCCCCAGCCCAGCCAACCTGACCCAGGACGGAAGGAGTCCCTTCGCCAAAGTATCTAAGACAGCTGCACATGAACTTTAGGCACAGCTCAAAAACTAAGCAAAGCCTCCCTGCTGTGCCGGCCCACTGCTGCAGCAGAAAGAGCCCCCTCTGCTGCCGATGCAGCTGCAGCGGGAAGGGCACAGGGCCTCCACAGAAGCTGGCACGGGCTCTTTGGGAGATGTCCCGGTTGGTGGCTGTCCCAAACGTGGGGTTGGGACACACAGAAGGAATGTGAGGGCAAGGGCACCAATGCTGCTCTGACCCCTTTGGCCGGGGCTGCATCAAAATCAGCAGCTCTGGTAAGTCCTCACCCAGGGAGACCTTCCACCACCCCGAGTCCTGGTAGGGCTGGTGCCCATCTCCTGCCCCAAAGAGCTGTGCCCCCAGGGGACTTCTCTGCCCCAGGGCAGCCAAAGCCAACAGGCACTGATCTCTGTGCTCTTGCAGGGAGTTCTTGGGAGCAGCAGCTGGAGCAATTGGTGGCAGGGCTCGGCATCTGTCAGAAGGCAGAAGCAGTTTCTCCTGGCGGGAATGATTTTCTCATGCAAGCGATGACCTGCAGCACCAAACCACCATCAGTTGCTCAATTTCACAGGAAGATTAGAGTGGTAACAGATCCTGTCAAGTTTCCTTGTGTTATTTGGACTTTTTTTTTGCTTTCTGCAAAATAAAAGCTGCCCAGTCTGATGTTCAAAGCTCTAGGTGCTGTGTGTGTGGCTGCGACTCCCAGCTGATATCCAGGGCACTGGGGAGAAGTGAAGGGGATAGGGAGGATTCTGGGATCCAAACCTGTTCTGTGTCTCTGATGAAGGTGCCACCCCACTGAAGGAGCAGCCCAGACAATGCTGGCAGCAGACATCTTCTGCCAGTTGCTGCTCTCGCATGGACACAGGGCACACGTGTTCCCACGTGTCCAGAACACTTGATCCAAGAGCAATGCAGGGCCATGCACTGGTAGGGAATGGGCTCCAGCAAGCCCAAAGTAGCATCCTCTAGCAGCAAAACTTGAGCTTGTGAGCTGGGCCATCTTTGCAGCAGACCACAAAGGACTGACTTCCCTCCATTCTGGAAGCTGAGCCATACAAGGCTCTGCTTCAGCTTCTGCTGCTTCTCCCCTCCATTCCAGAAAGGCCTGGATGTAGAAGCCCGTTGTAGCTGTCCAGTCAGGGGCTGCAAGAAGGCTCAGGAAAAGTCAGGATGACAGCACGATGCTGATCCCCATCGATTGTTCACCAGTCTTACGGTGTCCCACAATTGTCCAGTCCAATGGGACTTTTGAGGCTTTAAAAAGCATTTAAGCAGGCCATTTGTTTGTTCCACTATGCCATTTGCCTGTGGATAATAAGGTGTATAGTGGATAGCAAGGTGTGCGGAATACCCACTGGATTCCTTCATCTCTGGCCCACTTCTGGACGATAGCAGCTGTGAAATGTGACCCGTTGTTTGATTGGATAGATATGGGTTTTGGGAAAAGGCTGAACCACATCTCGAGAGAGTCATGAGTGTTTTTACTTTAGATTCCATTTTTCCACAAAAGCAACAACAACAAAAAAACTCAGGGTGAAACCTCTCTAGGAGTTGCCACATAGACACAATAAAAAATAAATTCATCCCTCACCCTAGAAAGTTACCACTTAAAAACTATGTTACCAACCTGGGGAGGGGCCCGAGGGGTTAAGGAAATGGGACTTTGCAACAAAAATTAAATGCAATAAAATTAAAATTTGACACTCCTCGCAACAAGGGATGACTGACATCTACCCACACCAAACACGATGCACACACACCACTCCTGATGGGGGGGAGAGCACACACCTTGCTTAATTCCTCCTGCCACAAAGTAATCACTTAACACAAACTACGACTATGTGTTTGAGACCAACACTCCCCTTTCGAGTGGAGAGGGAGAGATAAGGAAAAGGGAAGGCTACAAAAGGAAAGTGCAAAAAAGATACGTCCCCAACCAGTGAGAGAGCTGGGTGTAGTCAGCCTCGGGCAGTCAGGGCAGGGCCGCTGGAGGGAAGCAGGTGGTGAGCAGAGCGGATCCGAGACGAACAGGAGACACAGGCAGGTGGGACACGAGCAGGACGGAGGCAGACTAGACGGAGGCAAGCAGAACGGAGCGAGGAGGGAGGCCAGCAGCCAGCACGGGACCCTGGGCAGCACCGACTGGGCTGGAGCATCGGGCAATGCCCGATTGAAGGCACTGCCTTCAATGCCCCCGGTGGGCACTCACTGGCCAGCTTGGCTCCGGGCAGAGCTTTTCACGGTGTCGATTGGTTAAGCTACTGGTATCCAGGAAAGCTGGCTCTGCCAAGGCGGGAAAATGTAGCAACTTCTTGTTGGAGACGCTCCGGGGGTTCCTCAAGCAGCCCAAAATGTCCCCCAGGTCGATGAAGACAGCCCTGCCAACGGCTGAAGTCAGTGCTCGCCATTTTGATCACTCACTGGGCTCCGAGGAGGGCTCCTGGGAGCCTGCAAAACTTACCCTTGGCACAAACCTCAGCTGAGGGAGAAAGCTTCCTTAGCGTGAAGTGGTTAATTGCCGCTTATGCAACTTAAAACGGCTGCGAAAGAAGCTTTGCCCAAGGCCTTCACTGCCCCATTAACACCTCTGGTGCCTCCGAAGAGAGGCTAATTACCGATTGTTTATTGCAGCCCTCAATGTAAAGACACAGTAGCAAGTTAGAGCTGGAACAGTCTCTTACACTCAGGCATGTGTTTTTGAGGTGCCTGCACGAGAGGTTCAGCAGCTGAACCCCAAGGCTCGTGTCCCATCCCAGTCTCTAAGGATGGCAGCAGTGCCACCGCTGTGGGACGCCTGAGTGTGGCAGGTGAGTCTGCCCTCAGGCACGGCTGTGGAAGTCAGTCAGGATGACAGGCTGAAGCTGCCAAGCGCTGCTGTGAGGCTGGGCAGTCAATAGAAAGCCCTTGTGGCCACTTTTCCTGAAGCCTTTGGCCAAAGTTTGTGCAATTGGTTTCTGTAATAAGTAGTAGTAGTTAAATTTACTCATCAAATTAGTAGTAGTAGTTTACTCATTAAATTGTAGTGCATGTTATATTCTTATATACATATATATGTTATTATAATCAATGTTCCGTTAAGATTGGGAGACTGTAAATTACAGAATGGTTTAGCTAATAGTCATGCAGCTTGCAATTCTTAAGCTGGAAAGACAAATTATTGTGCTTTACTGAATAAGTATTTTGTATCTTACTTTTATAAAAAGTTTATTGTCTCACAACACGCATAAAGTAAAGGAAAGAAGGTCAAGGACTGAAGAGTCAGGAACTGAAACGATACAGAGTATCCAAGATGGACATCTGGAGATGCCTGCACACTAGGCCTCAAGGTCTAAGGACTGATTGAAACTATGGACAGGAAAGCACCTGGCAACTAAAACGGACTTGTAAAGAAACCAACCAGAACGAGACCTGCAAACTCAGATCCAATAGAATGAGAACAAGTAACTATGGGAGGGGAACTGATAAGGGAATAAAACAGCATGCTGTTTTCCTTATTTGCATTTTCTATAAATCTTCAATAAATTTTTATTACTATATTTCAGCGCAGTTTCATTTTACTTACACCAATTTCTGGTGCCGTGACTCGGATCAGGGTTCCTGGGCAGTAGGACCCCCTCTGGGGCGGGCGCCCCATCCTTTTTGGATGGGCCTAGAGGGAATCCTGCAGCACAGACTCTGAAATTCTGACTGAAAAGATTTAGAAAAAGCAAATAAGCAAATAAATTACTGCAGTACCCTGTAATTTATGTGCACATACCCGGGCGAAGACTCACCAAGGAGAGAAGTGAGTAATAAACCCTCTTCAGTCGGGAAGGGGTCCTTTCGGCAGGGGTTCGAACGGGGACTTACTCCAGGAGAGAGTAAGGGTATCGGTGCCATCCGGTCGGGGAGGGACCGTCCAACGAGGAGTTGGACGAAGACTTACCCAGGGAGAGGTAAGTATTTTGTGGAACCCCTTTCGGTTGGGAGGGGGTCCCAGAGTGCGAATAACTGAGATGTCCGTCGGACGAAGTGAGTGTGAACCTTCCAGTAGTGCGTTTCCCATATCCCATGAGGGACCGGGTCACGAAAGAAGGGAAGCGAGTGAAGTGTGTGTGTGTGTGTGTGTGTGTGTGAGAGAGAAGGCACTTTGGAAGATGGGGCAGAAGAAAAGTAAATCTTCTGCTCCCATGGGTGGCTGCAAATTAGTGCAGGACAGCCCTGAGTGAGGAAAAACCCAAGGAGGAGGGTGGAGATGGGGATCACAAGGAGAAGTTGCAGGATACCCCACAGGAGAGGAGAAACCTTGCGAATGAATCTGTGATAAAGTTACCAACCATACCCCCAGATAGTTCTTTAGAAGTTATGATCAGATATTGGAATTATTATCCTTCTAGAAAAGGGAAGTTGAGAGAAAAGATGGTGTATTATTGTATGAAGGTATGGGGGGACAGCAAATAAGACAGGATCATTTGTATTGGCCAGTATACAGTTCATTTGAGGACTAGATATGTCAGGCTTTAAATCTGTATGTGAATAACAAGGTGTCGTGGTTTTGCTCTGGGTCGGTTTGCTTTCGCACCCCCCACGCAATTATTAATCGGTTGGGAGGGAGTTTGTGCAGACAAGGGAGGCTGGATTTAGGGAAGATAGTACGAGCGTTTATTACTAGCACAGTGGAAACTATTGAAGAACTGTGTCTACAGTAATCTTACTTGAGTGGAGGGTGCTATGTATTTACAAAAAAGAATGCTTCTCCCTCCCCACTTTATATCAGTCCAAGGAGGAGAAGTAGTTCTTTTCTTCATTCTCGGAGTTCCAGGTCTCCTCAGCAATTCTGCAACACTCTCGTTGCAGCTGGAACTCTTTCTCCTTCTCTGTGTCAGCCTCTGTGAGGGCTGGGCCTGCCCCCCCCTCCTGGGTTAAGGCCGGAGGCTGGGGGGGGTTACCCAAGTCCTGAATATAACAAAAGTAGAAGGGCATACTAGTGATTCATGCCTTTCTGAAACAGTAATATGGATCCCACACACAGATCCCAGTATCTCATCTGAGCCGTCTCGCTTCAGTGTGAGTCTTATCCCCTTCAGGGTCATATTTAGAGTCACAGATTTTCGACAGGTCTCTGCCTTATTTTCAGTCCTTTTCATAAAGTCCCGGCTTCCTGATACATCATCTACAAACTCCTCTGTGGGCTGCATGGGGGGGTCTCCTTGCCCCGGTGGACTTTCGTGGGTGGCGAAGATTTTTTTTTTTCGGTCTTTTCCCTGCTGGGGGGGGGAGGAAGCAAAACCCCTTTGCATTTCTTTCTCCTCTGGCTGCCAGCTTTAACCTTGGAAGTCCCTTATCTCTTCACTGGAATTTCTCTGCAGCAGTTTCTGTCCAAGCAGTTCATCTTTTAAACTTTTTTTCTCACTCTCTTACAGAAGAGAAGGGGAACTTCAGTGCTACATCTGCCCTCCTCCCTGGCCCAAGCCGGGGGAGGAGGAGGCCTGGCCTTTCTCGGGCCCACTACTTTTCTACAAGACTACTGCCCCTAATTTTAACTGCAACACAAGTCTTCTCTTCTGTTTTCTTAAAGATGTAATTAGCAAAGGCATTACTGAGAGTTTTAATTGGTTTTTTTCTCCGAAAACCCACTTGGACAAAACTATCCACAGCCCCAAGGATGGGCTGCTGGGCAAAACCACAACACAAAGAGCCTTTTTGTGCAGAAAAAAGCGAATATGCTACTTTATGGATTAAATCAAATACTACACACTACTTATTTCCTTTAAAGGAAACGAGAAAGCAGAAAAAGAATATTTGGGATCTGGAGGATTTTCAAAGATACCCTCCACCATATATCCCGCACCCTCCACCCCCTGCACCCATTCAAACACCGGCATTTCAGCCCTCTGCCCCACCTGCAGGCAAAGCACCTGTACAGGCCAATCTTCCCTGTGAGGGTGGGCAGGCCCTGGCACAGGTTGCCCAGAGAAGCTGTGGCTGCCCCTGGGTCCCTGGAAGTGACCAAGGCCAGGTTGGACGGGGTTTGGAGCCACCTGGGCTGGTGGAAGGTGTCCCTGCCCACGGCAGGGGGTGGCACTGGATGGGCTTTAAGAAACAGAAACGAGGAAGAGAACTTGGCTCATATTCCTTTTCCAATATTAGACAATATGAATACAAGCATCAGTAAAGAATATTAACCCTCCTTCCAGAGACACACCCATCTGGCATTACAAATGCCTATAGACCTTATTCAAGCCAGAGAATGGATTTAAAGAGGGCTTACCCTGCTCAGGCAGCTGCTCTTGCATTTCAGCTGTGTTCATTTGATTTTGCTAGAAATCTCTTTCAAAAGGCCTTTCAAATCAGAGAGCTTCACCAAAAAAAAAAAAAGGCTATTTATATATAGTCAATCTAGCTCAAAGAAAGCAATGCTCACAAGTTATGTGAGTAACAAGCAATTGCCTCTCCAAACATTACACTAAATGCAACAGTGCTTGAAAGGACACTTCCAATTAGCGTGTTCATCAGGGCAATTAATGCAGTGAGCCCTGATGCAGATGTATTTCAGCTGGTTAACAAGAACAGAGTCACAATATGGATATTACTTTTCAGTAGAGAATTACGGTTATCAGATCTCCTTTCAGTTTCAAGAAGAGCATCACTAGCCACAGACTCACTCACCATTTCCATTTCAGCCTGGGGAGCAAGCCATTCTTTTGCAGTCTAAATTATTTGACAGCAATCAAAAGATGTATTTTGAAGTATTATGTGGGTCTTTTCACTCTTGGACTTCTAAAAAGTCTGTTCTTCATGCCAGAGCAACTCCCTGCTTCAGAGGCCAAATACACAATTCAATCAAGCCTCAGAAAATACCCCCTGGGAAGGTCTTTTCAGTATCACAGTCATAAAAATTATACCTGTATGACAATTCTGATCATGATGTGCTCTCTAGTAGACCGGTAGCTTTCCATTGCTTAATTACTTCATGCCTTCAGCTCTAGAAGCTAAATCTGACAGACATGTGTGGGAAGGGGACACTTCATTACTTGATCACTATAACCTTTCTCTGCAGTAGTGATTAGATGCATTGCCAAGTGTATCCTTTCATAAGCCACTGCTTCTTCTGCAGTTCTTTGCTGTTTTGCACTATAGTAAACTTAGACATTCATTCTTTAAAGTTGGTGTCTTTGTTCCTTAAATCCATCCTCATTCCCAGGGCAAAATAGAGTGGGAAAACAGTGGCCCATCACCTGCTTTACCAGAGACAATCACGTTTCCCAGAGCAATTTCAAACACAGGTACCTTTGCATCCAGTTGTCTAAATCGATGCACCATCCTGAAAGCAGGAGGAGAACAGGGAGGAAAGGGCTGAGTTCAGGTATTAGAGAAACCTTGCCTAACTACCACACTCCCCTCCAGTGCTCCATCCTCCCAAGGAGGTGCAGCTGCAGGTGACTGGCATTGCTTTCATGACAAGTAAATGAACTAACACATGAACTACTATTAATAGGATGCTGTTCCATTTTCCTTCTCAAGACGCTTCTGCTTCCAATACGAAAGTTGCTTTTTGGGCATTTGTTTGGCTTCTTATGCAATGCTGGGTTGCCTCTGGGTAGTCTTAACTTAAACATTTATCTGTGAACAGCAACGTTCATGTGCAGGGGCACAGAAGAGTCTGGTCTTTCTCGCCCATTCTGATCAGCTCTTCCCTCCCATCTGATTCAGGGAAATACTCAAGCTGCTGGAAGTTAGCAACCAAGTTCAGCCATCACACAGATCAGGTTACTGTTCTGTTTTCCAGCTTTATTTATGTTTTTGTTTGTTTTTTTTTTTTCCTCTTAGACTATTACTCTGAAAACACTGAGACAGATCCCGAAGATAGTGTGTCACAAGCTGGCACTCAAAGAAGCATAGTTCAAGTCCCCAAACTTCCAATCCCATCATTCCAAAGAGCATCTTCCCCTCCCCAAAGGTCTTTCCTACTCATGCTATTAAGCACAGATCTCCATACAGATTAATGCTGTGGGAATGTTTGATATTCCAGGTGTAATGCTAAATATTCTCTGCTAACTGCATCATAGAATTATTTAGGTTGGGAAAGATCATCGAGTTCAATCCTTAACCCAGCACTGCCAAGGCCACCAACAAACTGTGTCCCCATGTGCCACACCCACATGGCTTTTAAATCCCCCCAGGGATGGGGACTCCACCAGTGCTCTGGGCAGCTGGGCCAGGGCTGGACAACCCTTTCAGTGAAGAAATTCTTCCTAATATCCAACCTCAACTTCTAATGTTGCAAGAATAGT
This sequence comes from Myiozetetes cayanensis, assembly GCF_022539395.1. Taxonomy (NCBI): domain Eukaryota; kingdom Metazoa; phylum Chordata; class Aves; order Passeriformes; family Tyrannidae; genus Myiozetetes; species Myiozetetes cayanensis. The sequence goes on along the minus strand of NW_026087437.1, from coordinate 8,220 downwards.
CAGCAATAGCAATGCTTTCCATGATGAGATCTCAAAACACCACAGGAAGACATTTTCTTCCCTGCAGCACATAAAAAGAGCCACCATTTCACTTCAAAAATTAAAAATATAAAGCACATTTATGCTGAGTTTATTTACTTACTCGTTAACGTTTGTAAACATTTAGAGCTGCTGGAAACTTGCCTTCACTAGAAATATTCAACAGAAAATTAAGGGAAGGAAGACAAAGAAGGGCAGACGTTCTCTTCTGATGAATCGTTTGCTTTGGTATTGATTTTGACAAGGTAATTCTCCTTCATGACAGCTTCCCATGCCAGAATTTCATTGTCCTCGTTTCTTGAGCCTGGGAAATATATTGGGAAAAAAAAGAATAGTTAAATTTGTCTCTCCAATGCTAAGATGCAAAGAGGCTGGGTCAGCGCTTGCACCCACAGGTTAATGATTCCCTTCTCCACATCCTGAGCACTCACAGCCCCACTTTCCCCTTCCCTTCAACTCCTGACAACCAGAGTTGGTTAAAAACAGGAAATATGGAGGGGGGGAAAAAAAAAAAAAAAGCAAAACAAAAAGACAAAAAAACCCAAAACCAACAGAAAACCCCCACACTTACAAGCTCCAAAAGTCCTTCTGGATTTTTTTTGGAGTCTTAGTTACCACAGGTACAACTGCTTCAACAGGTACAGGACATTCCAGAAACTTCCTATGTGGATTTGAGCTTTCTGTTTGTCTGCACACTATCCCATATTGGAACATTAAGAGTGAAATATGTTAAGAACCATGACTTGTCACTGAACTACAATATTTCAGAAAGATGAAGCACTGTCTTCTCTAAAAAGCATCTCCTGGTTATGCTGTAAATTCAGGAGTGACACAGAGCAACCCACCTGGAGGCAGCAAAGTCCTCCAGGATAATACTCCAGCATTTAGTCCTGTTCCATTTGGACAGCACAAACCACATGGGTTTTAATACAAAACTAAAATTAACGGAGACAAAAGAAGTCCAGAGCTGGAAAACGGCTGAAGTTTCATTTCCTCTAACCTCACACAGCCCTCAGCATCCAAACACCCAAATCCCAACCATTTCCATAATAGTTAAGTGAGGAAGGCAGGATCTGGCAGCAGTCTAGACATTAATGTGCTCTCTCCATGCAGGTCTCAGCTCCTATCCTCAGCAAAAACCTGATGACATTCTGGCTCTAATTAACTCCTCCATTTGCTTTCAGAACTGCAACATCATCTGTGCATCCTTTGAGCAGAAATATCTGCCATCCGACAACCTCCCCTGCAAGGAAACCACCCAGTGATTTGGGCAGCCAAAATGGTTTAGTCAGTGCTAAGGAACATCAGACCCCCAAAGGAGGCTCTTCCTCCTAAACTACCAACAAATCCAGCCCGTGCTGCAGGGAACAGGCAGGTTGCTGATGGCTGGGAATAGCCTGTTAGTTAATTCAACTTATCCTCTCCCAGGTGCTTCTGAATGGCACTTATGAGGAGAAAAGAAAACACTCCATTTGTTGGGGGAAAAAGCTTGTTAAAACAATTCCTATCTGTGCCTCTGACAGAGGAAATAAGGGAGAAATAGCTAAAGGACTGACTCGCCACATTTTTGAGGTCCTTTGCCCATCTGGCCACATCCAGAGGGCCAGGAAACTCTTTATTCTCTTTCTGTCACTCTCCAGCAAACAGAACAAATTTAAAAAAAAACACTAAACCACAACCCTGCAAAGCTGGAAAGCAGCACAAGCAGCCCTAAACTGATAGGATGAATCCAAAGTCTTCACTGATTTACACACATGAGGTAATTCTACCTCAAAATGGCTCGGACAAGAAAACACTGGATAACTCCGACTTGAAGATTTGAATCTTACCCAAGAGACTTCCAGCAACACAGTGGATTTGCTTATGACAGACAACATGAATGAGCTGCTTCTCCCTTCCAGCACAACCAGCTCCTCCAAGGTCTTACAGTGCCCTTGGTAATTTCCCAGCAAACAACCAACTGCCTGGATTAGGCACAGAATGCCAAGCAGGAACTGCAATGCCCCTGCCACAGAGACGACTTCTGGGCAGTAAGGACAAATCCAACTGGACAAATGGATGGCTCTTTGCTTTCCTTCTGACAGCAGCACTTGAAACACTTCCTCAGCACCATGAACACGTAGGCAAAGATGACGAAAGGGAAGGGGATGGTCAGGTGACTGCAGTATTCCTGCACCAGGAAGTAACGCTGGAACTTCCACACCTGGTCGTTGTTCTCTTGCACTGATCCAACCGTGTAACTAATGGGTGAAGAAACAGAAAACACCCCCCAGGATTAGATACTCAGAGAGCCCCATCAGAGCCAGGGAATACAGCATTTCTGTGCTGCACCAGGGCAGGGTTTCACAGAGCCACAGAGTCACGGACTGGTTTGGGTTGGAAGGAACCTCAATCCCTCCCCAGGACACTGCACCAGCTTCCATCAGACTGCTGTGAGAAATGCAGAGCCCGAGGGCTGGCTTCCTGCTGTTTTCCAGGACTCCATTCCCCCTCCCAGAGATACACTGGTCCAGAGATCCCAAGGAAGTGATGGCTCCTTTCTTACGTACCCAAACATGGCCACGAGCAGGTTCACGAGGAGGATGTTGGTTGAGAGCATGGAAATGCAGACAAGGGGAATGGTGATCCACTCGGGAAAGCGGGGCTGGTTGTTGGCATCCAGCTCCACACACAGGGGCTTGGACTCGTTCCCAGAAAAGGTGCAGCGGTCAAAGTTGTAGGTGGTACCTCAGAGGGGAGAGCAAACTGTGAGTCCTCTCCTCCACTTTCTGCTGGGCTCTGCTCTGACCACAGTTGGTGTGGCCTCCTCCCTCCCTGCCTCCCCATCAGATCTGGAGGCAAAGGGTCAACACACAGGTCAACACAGGCCTGGACAACCTCTAGAAGGACAGAGCCTTCCACCCAGCCACCCAGCAGAGATCCCCCCAGGAGGTAATTACCATCCACATCATCAGGGTACTGGCCAAACATGGCCAGGTAGGGCTCGTAGATGACCGATCGGAAGATCCGCTCCCAGCGGTGCTCGTTCTTCCTCAGGATGCCTTGCCTGGCCACTCCAAAGGCCACCATCCACACAGCAAAGAGGAAGAGGAAGAAGAAGACGTCTATCATCTGAAAAAGAACAAGCATCAGTGCCCCAACTGCATGTCTGCTCCAAGCCACGCGTGTTCCCGATTTCACCAACACACATCCACAAACAACTGACCATTCCCACAGCACAACCTGGTAAGGCCCTCCCTCAGCCAGCCCAGGGAGCTCCAGCACAGCCAGTGCCCAGGGAGAATCTCCCAGCCCGGCCTGTTCTCTCTGACAGAGCTCCTGAGCTGGGAAGATGGGGCTGGGAGTTCCAGGCTGGGCTTGCTTGGGCTTTGCTGGGCTGGGCAAGGGCTGGGAGCTGGGAGCATTGGGGCTGCTCCTCCAGCTCCTGCTCTCACTGTGTTCTCCTCCTTTCCCTTCCCAACCCCACTTGCACACCCCACAGCACATGGGGTTTACAGACATCCCTGTAACTCCCATTGGGTTTGTCCCTGTGTTCAGGAATCTGCCCTGAGCCAACCCCTGGGGTCGTCTGCTGGACCTTCATTTGTTTGGTGTCAGAACCCCCGTGCTGAAATGGTCTGTCTGAGTCCCCAAAAGGAATAAGAATGAAGATTCCTCCCAGACAAAAGGTGCCAGCACAGGAAGCTCCATTTTTGTATGGAGTGCCAAGAGTGGCTCACCAATTGCACAGGAGAGATGGAGGGTAAGGGCTTTTTTTCCTGCCTGGAACTTCATTTGTTTGGTGTCTGAACCCCTGCACTGAAATGGTCAGTGTGACGGAAAAAATAAAAAGAATAAAGATTCTTCCCAGACAAAAGGTGCCAGCACAGCAAGCTCCATGTGTGCATGGAGTGCCAAGAGTGGCTCACCAACTGAACAGGAGAGATGGAGGGTGAGGGCTTTTTTTCCTGGCTGGAACTTCATTTGTTTGGTACCAGAACCCCCGTGCTGAAATTGTCAGTCTGAGTTCCCAAATGGCATAAGAATGAAGATTCCTCCCAGAGAAAAGGTGAAAGCACAGGAAGCTCCATGTGTGCATGGATTGCCCAGAGTGGCTCACCGTGATGGTTTTGGTCTAGGCCTTCCTGATGACCAGCTTGCAAACAAGGAAGTGGCCATGTACCCAGCATTCCATACGATTTTTACGTAAACCAGAGTATAAAAAAGTTGGAGATCAGAGACCTCGCTCTCTTCTCTTCTGGCGAGGTTCAGGGCAGTGGGTCCTTGTGTTGGTCTCGCTTATCCAAGGCTGAGGCCTGCAGTGTCCTCTGGTCTACCACGTGGGAGATTGGAGAGTGCTGGCCCTGTCTGCCAATCCTGCTTTTCTAAGGGACGTGGTGAGATTTGTTTTGCTAGTTATTAGGATAGTTCTTGAGTTTGATTGTGTATATCTGTTCGGTGTCCCTTTTTGTCCCCTTTTGTCCCTTTTCCCCTTTCCCTTCCACTTAGGGGGTGTTTGGATTCCCTGTGCTGTGTACATAGCATCTTAACTGTATACACCTGTAATATACGTAAATATATATATTTTTATATAATTAGCTTTATTTGAGGTTCTTCAATTTTTTTTATAGTTTTTATTTTTCCTTTGCCCTAAGGGAAGAAAGGAGGGGGAAGGGGGTTGCTACTGTGAGTTTGGGCATTTGGCAGGGAGCCAGGTCTGAACCATCACACCCATAAACCTCATAATGGTGCAGGCCCCATAAAGGCATTGTCCTCATAAAGCCAAACAACCTCATTATGGGGCTTTCATCATAAAAGCTCTGTCTTCATAAAGCCCATACATGTCATAGTGGGGCTGTCCTCATAAAGCTCATAAACCTCATCAGGGGCTCCCATGATAAAGGCCATGTCCTCATAAACCCCATAAACGTCATAAAAGCTCTGCCCTCATAAACCCAATCCACCTCATAAAAGTGCAGGTCTCATAAAGACACTGCTCTCATAAAGCCCATAAACCTCATAATGGTGCAGGGCTCATAGAGCCCAAACACTTCATAAAAGAGCTCTCATCATGAAAGCTCTGTCTTCATAACACCCTTACATGTCATAATGGTGTTCTACTCATAAACCCATAAACCTCATAAGACGCTCTTGTGAGTGGTAGTGGTTTAATTTACTCATCAAATTAGTAATAGTGGCTTACTCATTAAACTGTAGTGCATGTTATATTCTTATATATATATGTCACTATAATCACTGTTCTGTTACGGGTAAGAAACTGTAAGTTGTAGAATGCTTCATTAATCTATCAGCATTGTAAGCTGAAAAAGCATGAAGTTTGCAGTTCTAAAGCTAGAAAGACAAACCATTGTGCCTTGTTAAGTAAATATTTTTGTATCTCATTTTTCCGAAAAGCTTATTGTCTCACAACACGCATAAAGTAACGAAAGAAAGGACAAGGATTGAAGAGTCAGGAAATGAAACAATACAGAATATCCAAGATGGACATCTGGAGATGCCTGCATGCTAGGCCTCAAGGTCTAGGGACAGATTGGAACTATGGACAGGAAAGCACCTGGCAACTAAAACGAATTTGCAAAGAAACCAACCAGAACCAGACCTGCAAACTCAGATCCAATAGAAGGAGAACAAGTAACTATGGGAGGGGAACTGATAAGGGAATAAATGTTACTGTTTTTGCCTACTGCGCTTGCGTGCCATGAGTGGAGCAGGAGACTCCCCGGCCGCCCAGCATGCTGTTTTGCTTATTTACCTTTTCTATAAATCTTCAATAAATTTTAATTACTATATTTCAACTCAATTCCATTTTACTTAAATCACAACCTTGAAACAAAAGAGCAAAAACACGCTCAAAGAATGACCACTGACAAGAAGGGCCGGAGGTAACCTTGGATTCTGGCTGGCAGGAAAATGCTCACCTTGCTCGTTTGCACTCCGGTGTCGATAGCCCCAACAACCGCCTGCATCCGACCTCGAGAGAAAGAGCAAAAAAAGTGCTCAAAACATGACCACTGTCAAGAAGGCAACGCTTAAATGCCCAGCCCTGAACTACCCTGCCATTCTCCACAAGGCCAGCACCAAAGCACTTGACCTTGTCGCTCCGCTCCTCGACCCGTGGTTCTGCTCCTCTGGCAATACGGATGGCCACTGCAAAGAAATCACACAGGCAAAAGCAAATAGAGACGGATCCCCTCCCAGTAAAACATTCTGACCAACTTTCCCTCTCAGGTTCCTTTACGCTCACCTCTTACTGCAAAGACCTCCTTCCCATTCTGCTGACGCTTGTCAGCTTGTGCACCACCGGAAAAAAAGCAAATGACAAAGGATGTGCTTAGATTCACCAAAATTACAAGGCGCCACAAGTACCACCTGATTCTTACTGCCAGGAAAATGCTCACCTTGCTCGTCTGCACTCCAGTGTCAATAGCCCCAACCAGCCGCCTGCATCCGACCTCGAGAGAAAGAGCAAAAAAGGTGCTCAAAACATGACCAGTGTCAAGAAGGCCCACATGTGGGGTCTGGTTTCAGGATGGTTGCCAGCAAAGCATCCTGGCAGTTGTAGTTTTTAAGTACTCTAGTCCACATGTGCAGCTGAATGCTTGGATAGGATTGGCTGATTAGGTCACATGTGTGGTGACCTGTCAGCATTTGAAACTTCTCTATAAGCCCTTGTGTCTTCCAATAAAGCCTGGCATTTGTTCCATCCCACATTAGTGTCAGTGTCTGGTCCGTGGGACTGTTTATTTATTATATTATTACAACTGCTTCATTTGGCAGCCAGACAAACCTTGGAATATGAGTAGCAGGAAATTGCTGATCTTGTTCATTTGCCCTCTAGTGCCGGTAGGCCCACCAACCGCCTGCATCCCACCTCGAAAAAAAGAACAAAACACGCTCACAGAATGACCAGTGTCAAAAAGGGCCAGAGAAAACCTTGGATTCTGGCTGGCAGGAAAATGCTGACCTTGCTCGTCTGCACTCCGGTGCCGATAGCCCAAAGCAAGGCTTGCATCCCACCTCGAAACAAAAGAGCAAAAACACACTCACAGAGTGACCACTGACAAGAAGGGCAGAGATAACCTTGGATCATGGCTGGAAGGAAAACGCTCACCTTGCTCGTCTGCCCTCTGGTGCCGATAGCCCCAACAACCGCCTGCATCTTACCTCGAAAGAAAGAGCAAAAAGACGCTCACAAAATGACCACTGAGAAGAAGGGTCAGAGATAACTTTGGATACAGGCTGGCTGGAAAATGCTGACCTTGCTCGTCTGCACTCCGGTGCCGATAGCCCAAACCAGTGCTTGCATCCCACCTTGAAAGAAAGAACAAAAAGAGGTTCACACAATGACCTCTGACAAGAAGTGCCTGGAAGAACTGCAAAGACAGACCCACAAGAATCTTACATGGGGGATATGCTACGCTCTGCCCTGCACACCCTAGTGCTGCCCGTAAAACTCAGCCTCTCCGCTTCCCTCTCCTAAGAAACTTCATCTTAAACATCCCGTTCCCTACACTCATTTCAAAAGCCCTCCCGGCAATTCCCAAGCCTCTACCCGGCTCTCACCCTCTCTCTGCCTCAGAGCCCTCCACTTATCTTGCAGAGAGACAAGCCTGTCAATCCACCTTTCAAAAGCATGTGCCTTCGGCTGCCTCAGGGCTTCCTGTAGTCCCTGGGCTCACACAATGACATCTGACAAGAAGTGCCTCTAAGATCTGCTGAGCCCTCTCTGGCTGGGCTTGGCCTGTCCTGGAGAGCCTCAGGTCTGGTTGGGCTGCCCCAGGCAGACGCTGCAGGAAGAAGAGCCCAGGTTTCCTGTGTCTGCTGTTCCTGGGGCTCAGCCTGTGCCCCATTCCTGCCCAAGGGCTGAGTCCACCTCTGCCTGGGGGCCTTGGGCAAAGGGATGGCGAGGGAGAGGCCCAGGAGCCTTGGGGCCTGCCCAGCTTTCCTCCTCCCTGGGGGCTCCCAGTCCTCGCCTGACACCCTGTTGCCCCCAGGACTTGCTGGCCCCGGGCTCACGGCCCACTGGCACCATCCCACTGGTCTGACCCCCCTCCTTGCCCTCTCTAAAGCCGCTCCTGACTTTTATGGCAAGGCACCATCTAAGGAAAACCCCGGTTATCAGAAATGGCACCTGTGGGATGGCTGCAAGGCTCGAGTCTGCCAGGCAAGAGCAGGAGCACA
>NW_026087436.1:0-69261 GCF_022539395.1 Myiozetetes cayanensis | reverse complement strand
TTTGCTGTTTCACATCCCCACACCTGTCCGTTTGGAGCCATCATCCCCCTGTTAATCTTTGCTTTGGATTAGCCAGGGACATGTTTGTGAGCTCCAGGGGAAAGGGCACAAAGCAAAATCCACTGCAGGGAATCCCCTCTGCTTTCTCCAGGATTTACTACTGAGTGCATTGGAAGAGCTGCAAAGGAAGGAAATAGAACTCGGAGTCCCAGGTTTGGATGCAAAACAACTTTATTGAGAGTAAAGAAACAAAGGAGGTGGCTGACAGAGGGCACCAGCAGCAGAGGGAAGGAGGCCACAGGGTCCCCAGGAGGGTGGCATTGGGTGGTGGTGACAGGACAGGAAGGGAAGAGAGAGAAGAGAGAAGGAAAGAAGAGGCAGAAAGTCTAAATGGCGTGTCCAAAGTCGTGTTTTCAGTCCAGTAGCATTATGAGAAGTCTAGCAGTTGTTGCCCCAGGATGTTTGCAGAGCCTTTAGCAGGGCCCACATCTGCAAGGGTAGCAGCTGGTGATGCAGGAGAGGTCAAAGCCCCCGGAGTTGATGGGCACTCCGTCACAGCTGAGGATGCTGCCAACGGCAGCGGAGGTGGAGGATCCCACCACGGTGTTCTGTGGGAAGGAGCTGAGGATGGGCCCGGGCAGGGTCACCAGCACAGCAGGAGGTTCAATGACGACGGTGGAGCTCTGGCACTGCCTGACACAGCACTCATTGCAGCTGTTGGCCAGCGGGGTGGGCCCGCAGGGCTGGCAGCAAGGGTTGCAGGGCTGGCACTGCTGGCACTTCTCAGGGCACGACATGTCTCAAGCCTGGGGCTGCACCTGGCACACAGGGCAGGGAGCAAGCAGAGCACACGCACACCTCAGCAACAGCCCGCCAAGCACCACCAGCAAGCCAAGGCACCTGCTGCTGCCTGGCCAGGGACAGGCTCTGCAGGGGCCAACAAGGCAGCCTTGCCCTGAGCCCAGCAGGGCCTGCACACATCAGCCAGGCCCAGGGCTGCTCCTGCCTAAGCTGCAGGAAAAGAACCCCCTCAGCCCAGCTCAGCCTCTGGCCACAACACACGCTCTGCCCTCTGCCCACACCACCCCCATCCCAGAGCCCTCCCACAAGAACAAGGAGCAGGGATGGGCTGCAAAGCTCCACCCTGTGCTAGAGAGGGGAGGAGAAAGGGGGTGTCCACTCACCGGGTTGCTGAGGACAAGGAGGTGACAGAAGGGCTTGAGAGAGCCACCAGTCAGGCTGGCTTTTATGCTGGCCCCACAGAGCCTCAGGGCCCAAAGGCCGTGCTGCATAAGTGACAATTTTCCTGCATGATCCCAATGAACGGAAACATCTCAGGGAATGATAGGTATTGCATGAGTTGGTGTTTCCAACTACCCTGACTTTGGATTTCAGGGCCTACGTCATCCCCATTCCGTCATGGACACTTGTGAGTTCAGGTATGAGAGGTCACAGGATTTCTGGGGGCAGAGATGTTTCAGTATGGGCAGAAGTTGTGATCTAAGCGCACAAAGAAGAGGCAGGTGATGCCAGCCTGGGGCACTCTGCTCCTGCTGACAGGAAAGTTCCCAGCAGCTCCCAGCCCTCCAGCCTTTGGCTCATCACCCAAGGGCTCCCCTGAGCTGTACCTGAGTTCACCTCTGATCCCAGCCATGGCTTCCACATGAGACAGGAGCAAGGACCCTGGGAAACAGCTCAGTGCCCCAAGGCTGCCTGGAGGGAGCATGAGGAGTGATGGCCTGGGGTCAGGATTCTCCTCTGTGAGACCTGGGTGCTGTGGCCCTCTCCAGATCTCCTTAGAACAAGACAGGGAGCTGAGACTGTGTCAGTGCCTGGCACTGTTGGGGAGGGATGTCACTACAGGCCCTGGAATGCTTGGGCTCAGCCTTGGGCTCAGCCACAGCTGAGGACACCCCCAGAGGCACTGACACGTTCCCAACCTGCCCAGGGAGCACAAGGACCAACCCAGATGCACAGACACAGCAAAGGTGCCCAAGGACTCGGACAGGAGGTTGCACACAAAGTGCTCTGCCCTGTGCACAGAGGGACACGTGCAGGCCAGAGGCTCCCAGGGGGTGATCCCAGGGGAGCACAAGCACAGGGATGTGCAGACACTCACACACTCTGGGCACAGTCACAATCCCACACCCATTAGTGGGGATCAGCACGGGGGCAGAGGGGATGGGAAGGGATGGGAGTGAGGAGCTGCTGGGGAGCTGCTGTCAGAGCAGGGACAGGGCCTCTGAGCAGCACAGATGCTCAGGCAGCAGTGCCAGAAGAGCCTCAGGGACTGGCCAGCCAGAGGAGGAAGGTAAAGTGTTCTGATCAACAGGACAAGACCAACAGTCAGGGGAGGACTTGGGTGATGAGCCAAGGAAGGGAGGGCTGGGAGAACTGGGGTCCTTCCTGTCCATAGGAATTATAAAAGCAGGAAGCATTACGGAAATACATCAGAGTGCCCCAAGCTGGTATCCCCTGACTCCTCTGGATCCTTTGTTCACTTAGTCCATGTTTTCTGCCCACACTGACACATCCCTGCCCCCAGAAATCCTGCAACCTCTCATATTCTGTCATGGGGAATCACAAATGTCAGTGAGGGAATGGGCAAGATGTAAACAGGGAAATGCAAAGTCAGGGTAGAGGAAGGAAACAACTCATGCCATACCAATCATTCCAAGATGTTTCCATTCATTGGAATCATGCAGGAAAATTGTCACTTATGCAGCACGGCCTTTGGGCCCTGAGGCTCTGTGGGGCCAGCATAAAAGCCAGCCTGACTGGTGGCTCTCTCAAGCCCTTCTGCCACCTCCTTGTCCTCAGCAACCCGGTGAGTGGACACCCCCTTTCTCCTCCCCTCTCTAGCACAGGGTAGAGCTTTGCAGCCCATCCCTGCTCCTTGTTGTTGTGGGAGGGCTCTGGGATGGGGGTGGTGTGGGCAGAGGGCAGAACGTGTGTTGTGGCCAGAGGCTGAGCTGGGCTGAGGGGGTTCTTTTCCTGCAGCTTAGGCAGGAGCAGCCCTGGGCCTGGCTGATGTGTGCAGGCCCTGCTGGGCTCAGGGCAAGGCTGCCTTGTTGGCCCCTGCAGAGCCTGTCCCTGGTCAGGCAGCAGCAGGTGCCTTGGCTTGCTGGTGGTGCTTGGTGGGCTGTTGCTGAGGTGTGCGTGTGCTCTGCTTGCTCCCTGCCCTGTGTGCCAGGTGCAGCCCCAGGCTCGAGACATGTCGTGCCCTGAGAAGTGCCAGCAGTGCCAGCCCTGCAACCCTTGCTGCCAGCCCTGCGGGCCCACCCCGCTGGCCAACAGCTGCAATGAGTGCTGTGTCAGGCAGTGCCAGAGCTCCACCGTCGTCATTGAACCTCCTGCTGTGCTGGTGACCCTGCCCGGGCCCATCCTCAGCTCCTTCCCACAGAACACCGTGGTGGGATCCTCCACCTCCGCTGCCGTTGGCAGCATCCTCAGCTGTGACGGAGTGCCCATCAACTCCGGGGGCTTTGACCTCTCCTGCATCACCAGCTGCTACCCTTGCAGATGTGGGCCCTGCTAAAGGCTCTACAAACATCCTGGGGCAACAACCTGCAAGACCTCTCATCATGCTACTGGACTGAAAACACGACTTTGAGACACGGCATTTAGACTTTCTGCCTCTTCTTTCCTTCTTCTCCTCTCTTCTCTTCCTGTCCTGTCACCACCACCCTCCTGGAGATCTTTTGGCCTCCCTCCCTGTGCAGTGCAGGCAGAGGGACACCCCCACTGCATGTCAGTGACTACTGCTGTTTCCCTCTGTGAGCCACCTCCTTTGCTTCTTTAGTCTCAATAAAGTTGTTTTGCATCCAAGCCTGAGCCTCCGATTTCTCTTTCCTTTCTTTGCAGCTCTTCCAATGTGCGCAGTGGTAAATCCTGGAGAAAGCAGAGGGTGAGGCACTGGAAAATATTGCCAGCATCATTCGTGGATGCCAAGCCTAAGCCCTGGAGGTGTTCCAGGCAAGACTTGACAGGGATTTAAGTGCTGTGGTTTAGTGGGTGGAATCCCTGTCCATGGGTTGGGGAGCTTGTGGAAAGAAATTTTTTTTAGGGTACTCGCCAATTTAAACCCGTCTATGATTCCATGATTTGAATGCAAGTCGCTTTGATAGAGGAATCACCAGTGTGGGAAATGTTCTCAGTGTTGGGCAGTGCTGAGTCCCTTCTGGGGACAGTTGGAACTGCCTCTCTCAGACCTGGCAGGATCTACTGGACTCTTCTCACGCCCATTCCATCTCACAGAGCAGCAGAAGGTGCCCCCCTTGGTAAAGACACCAGAGACAGACCAGAGGAGAAGGCCAGAAGATGATTCCAGACTGAACAACGGAGTTAGTGGCCATTGCTTTCAGAGGGGCTCAGCATGTCCCTCTCCTACAATGTGTGTCAACCCTTTGGATGTGGCCAGCCTGCATGCTTTGAAAGCATGGTCTCTGCCTCTCATGTCCTTCCTCTGCTCTCTTCTTTCCCACCTTTTCCTTTTTTATTTCCTGCTTCCCTCAGCCTTGGTGCCCACCACAAGCATCTTAGGGCAGACCTGACCCATTCACCCTCTGTGGGGCTCTGATTCTTGTTTGCCCATGGTGATCCTTCCACCGTTGCCTCCTCTCAGTGATATCTGCTTTTTCCCTTTAGGCTGAAAAAACTCTGCTGCTTCCCAGCTTCTGGCTCTGTGTTGTCCTTTTTGCTCAGCCATTGCAGGCAGTTGAGGTTCTTCTTGTCCCAAAAGCACGACCCTCCTCAGCCATGGGAGTTGGATATTGTGGCACTGTTTGATACAGAGGAACCCTGGGCGGTCCCAGAACCCTCAGGAACACGGCCAGGCCATGAGAGAGCTTTGAGGTTTCATGTAATTATTGCTCAGGTGTTTAAACACATCCCCAACCACGAAGGAAATGTCAGGGAGGACATTTGGCCATTCATATCACTGGGGCTGTAAACATGATCTTTTAGCTGTTCTTATCAGAATTACCTCCCCTTCCTAACAGGGGGGGTAGAGAGTCTGGAAGGCTTTGAGGTGGAATCCCATCAGGCTCACTGCACAAACAATTTGGAGAAACAGAAATGGGAGGTTGAGTGCCACCAAAAGGGGCTCAAGTCCAAGAAATATCAGGGGAAGTAGAAGGGGGAGTGCCTGGCCAGTGCCTGGGGAAGACAAGAGAAAAACATCAAGAATAAAATTACTCCAAACAGTATAAAGCAAATTTAGGTGAATACAAAACTCAGCAGAATAAAAAAAAAAACAGTTTTGGTCGATTTAATAGAGTATAAAGCAAATTCAATTTAATTAATTTAAAATTCAATGGAAAAGTTACCATTTCAGGCCACAATAAGGGATAGATTGAACTTTGAATAATCTTAAAAAAAAAAAAAATATTATTAGCCACGCTGTAAGATTTGGAGAGAAATACTCCAAAAAACACAGCCACCTGGTGTCCTTGGTAGATCCACTTCATGTCTTTGGCATGATGAACAGATGGAGCTAGTTATGGCCATTTCCACAGTGTTTTATCAGGAGATCTTAAGGGCTGTATTCTACATTCTGCCTTTTTGAACCCCTGGGCCACTTTCCCAGAGGATTCTGCCTGGCAGGTCCCTGAGGGGGCAAAAACCTGCGCTTATGGAGGTCAGGGTTGCAGTTTTGCTCTCTGCCCTGCACAGTCACTACACATTGCAGACAGGGAGCTGCCCCAGCTTTCCCAAAACCCCAGTAAGAACAGAGCTCTACACTTGTGCACAGACTTTATGTCATCCTGCTCTTGTTCTGGCTCGGGCTTTTGTCTTACACGTGTCCCAGGTCAAGTTGGAAAGATGAGTGAGTGAGTCAGAGAGTCAGGGTCAGGATGAGTTTCGTGACAGTATTCAGGGTTCAAAAATATCCAGCGGCCACCAGGTGTGTTCACAGAGATGAGGAAGGTCCCAGGTCAAGCCAGGAGGTCACACATATGTCAGAGTCCAAACCAAGACTGGCCAGATACAGGCACAGATCTGTCACAGCTGCAGACATAACTCAGGCTGGGGCCAAGCACTAGAACTTAATCTTGAAAGCTGCTCTGAGGGGAAGGGACCTTGGCTCTGCCTGAAGCCTCTCAGCAGCACCACCTGGCAAAGAGCTCAGCAAGACCACCAAAGGGGAGGGGGCAACACTCTGCTGTGCTACCCCTGTGCTGGGTGTGTCCACCCATCCTGCTTCGTACAGAACAACACCTGAACACCCATCCCTTCTGTCCAACACCCATTTGCTGGCAGGTCTTGGCCCTGCCCCACTCAGCACCAGGCTGATGAGCTGTAGAAGTGCAACTGGCCTTGGCCTGGGAATGAGGAGCCTCTGTCCCATCCCAGCCAACAGCAACACTCCAGCATAGGGGGATCCACTCAATGATAACAACCTGCAGAGGTGGGCAGAATTTCTTGGCCTTTCTCCCGGAACATAAAGCAAGAAATGGAGGGCACAGGAGGCAGAGGCTGCGTTTCTGTCCTAGTTTTTTAGGTGCCTCTCTGCCAGCTGGAAGCCATGACCATTCAGCTGTAGATTCCATACCAACTTCCTTTCCTTATGTCAAGGGAAACACACTTCTTCTCTGTGGAGATCATGAGAGACATCTCATGACCCTTGCACACCAGGCAAGGGTCCCACTGTTCATACACACCTGCATGGAAAAATGCAAAGATCTGCATGGAATAATGCAGAGTCAAACACAGACAGGAAAGGTGTGAAGGGCTGGGGACCGTGCTGAAGACATCCTGGGGACAAGTGTGGCAGAAAAGGACTCAAGCACCATGGAGAACAGCTGGGCCTTAGACATGCTCCTGGTGTTCCCAGAGGATCCCAGAGAGTGCACAGAAGGAGAATGAGATCAAGGAGCCATCACAATTTCTCCGAGAGCACGGTTGGTGTAGCAATAGGGTCAAACCCTCCCAGCAGATGCTCACCTGAGTGAAACAATGAGTGACCATCACAGGGAGATGGGAGAAGCAAGGGGAAAGGATGTGTCATGTCCCCTCACGTGGCAGACCAAGTACAAGAGCGATGCCCATTTCCTGACACCTTTGCCACAAATAAGACCACAGCAATGACCCAGGTGAACATCACCTGCATTCACACGATGACAACAGCCCTTGATCTGAGACTTCTGCCTGTGCTGCCCCAGAAAAAATCCTTGAGACTCTAATCCCAGCACTTCCAGAAGGTTTCATATAGGAAGGCACGTGGAATTAGGCAGGAAATGAAAAGGCAGCAGTGCAGGAAACCAGGACACAGCCCCTACCATTAGCTGGGATGGTTCACAAGTGGCATGAGCTGGTGAGAAAATTATGACTTCCACAAAGGTGCCTGTGGGCCTGAGGCAGGGCAGGACTGCTATAAAAGGCAGCCCAAGTCTCTGCTCTCTCATCCACTTCTCTCATCTCCTCCTCCTCAGCAATCAGGTGAGTGGGAAACCTCTTCTCCTCCTGCTGCTGTTGCTTCAAGACCACGTCTTTCCTCCCTGCAGGTCTCAGCTGATGGGGGCTGTGCTAGGTCAGGGCTGGGAGCTGCTGGTGCTGGGAGAGGGAAGGGGAGAGAAGGTGTTGTGCAGAGAGAGGCTGGGACTTGGCTGAGGAGGCTGGTGGGCTTTGGACTGGGCAGTGGAATGTGGGGCAGGAGGTGGCTTGGCTGCAGGGGGGTTGGGTGCAGGGCTGCTTCTCATGTGTGCCCATTTTGTGCTTGTCCCTGCCCTATGTGCCAGGTGCCCCTGTGAGGCAGAGACATGTCCTGCTGCCAGCCCTGCAACCCTTGTTGCCAGCCCTGCGGGCCCACCCCGCTGGCCAACAGCTGCAATGAGTGCTGTGTCAGGCAGTGCCAGAGCTCCACCGTCGTCATTGAACCTCCTGCTGTGCTGGTGACCCTGCCCGGGCCCATCCTCAGCTCCTTCCCACAGAACACCGCCGTGGGATCCTCCACCTCCGCTGCCGTTGGCAGCATCCTCAGCTGTGATGGAGTGCCCATCAACTCCGGGGGCTTTGACCTCTCCTGCATCACCAGATGCTACCCTTCCAGATGTGGGCCCTGCTAAAGCTGCTGGCAACTTCCTTGGGCAAGAACCTCCAAGACCTCAGAACATGGTGCTGGACAAGAGATAGAGCTTTAGACCTTTGTATTTAGAACATCTCTTCATCTCTGGCTTCCTCTGTAAAGGGTGGCAGGAATCATCCAGCCTGCAATGCCCATTGTCTGCTTTCCATCTTACACCCTCCTCTCTCTTTTGCTTTTGCTGTCTGTGTCTTCCCAGCCCAGCCCAGGGGGACCTGTCACCCTCCCTCCTTCTGCAGGGCAGGCAGATGGACACCCTGCACAGGCTCACTTCGTCTTAGTGGCTGCTGCTGGTGCTCTGTGTGAGCTTCTCTTCTTTAGCCTCATTAAAGTTCTTCTGCATCCAAGCCTGGGCCTCTGAGTCCTCCTTCATTCTGTGGCAACTCTCCAGTCTACTCTGGGAGAGAAAGGTTTCTTTTTGGAGAGGATTAGCTTGGTGTAAAAGGGGGCACTTCCTCATTGCCAGAGGAAGGAGGTGGTAAGGACTCACTTCACTCGGTCATTTTTTTGTGCCCTGTCCCTTGGGGGTAAAGGAGATCTTCCTGCCCACTCCACAACCAATGGTTACCAGTCCTTGCTGCATCTCTTCCCAGGTGGGTCTGGAGCACTCCACCCTGGGACACATTCTGTGAGTGGGGAGCCACCCAAGCACTGCTGACCTTGAGTGAGGAGCCCATGGCTGCAGAAGGTCAGTGGATGAGGTCAGCAGCCCCTTTGGCTCCTGGGCAACAGATCTCTCATGAGCTTTTTCTAGAGTAGAAGTTCAAATAGATGATGACTCCAAAGAGTGGCAGGAGTGGGGAGACTACAATATGTGGGGAAAGTCCACAGTCTCACCTCTGGTTTCCCCTCCCCTCTGTTACCTGGTCAGGGGTCCATGGCCAGCACACGTGGGCACAGGTCAGTGTACCTCATAGCAGCTGGTAGGGCCCTGGTGCTCTCCACATACCCAGGGCTGAGATAATTCCCAAGTTAGGATTGGTATCAACCTCAAAATTGAGTCCCCATTCCTGGTGAATCCAGCACCTCCATGGGGCTCTGCAGCTTCCAGAGTGTCCAAAGACCCCGTGGCTGTTCTGTTTGTCTCCTTCAAACCTGAGGCTTTGTTTGGTCCTTTAAATATGTACCACTGCCAGATGCCAGCTCTGTTCTGGGACAGGTCTTTGCAAGAGCAGTCACTCCTTCCATCTCCACTTGGCCCTTGTAACGACAGAGAAATTGCCCGAGCAGCCAGAGATCAGCTTTGGAAACCTAAACCTGATGAAATTAAACCTGGTTAAGGTACTCAATGACTCCTTTTTTGCCTAATCTTCCCTGAGAAGTGCTCCAGCTACACCATCTGACTTGCAGAAGGCAAAGGCAGGGACTGGCACAGGTTACCCAGAGAATCTGTGGCTGTTCCATCCCTGGAAGAGTTCAAGGCCTGGTTGAATAGGTCTTGGAGCAACCGGAAACAGTGGAAGGTGTCCCTGCCCACGGCAGGGGATGGAATGAGATGATCACTAAGGTCCCTCCAACCCAAGCCGTTCTGGGATTCCAGATTTTTTTCTAGGATTTCCTAGGATTCTTGGATTCATTAATGACTTGGGCACAGGACTTGAAGGAACACTGAGCAAGTTTGTCAGTGACAGTAAATTGGGAGGAGCTGTCAACTCCCTTGAAGGCTCAGAAACCCCACAGGGAGACCTCGACAAATGAGAGGGCTGGGCAATCACTGACAGGTTGGGAAGGAGAGGCTGGAAAGCAGTGCCAGGAAAGGGCCCTAGGGTGCCTGGTGGGGGCCAGCTGGCCATGAGACCTCAGTGCCCTGGCAGCCAGGAGGGCCAAGCCTGTGCTGAGGGCATCAGGGAGGGGATTGTCCCGCTCTGCTCTGCCCTGGGGGGGGGGCCTCACCTGCAAGATTGGGGCAGTTTGGGGGAACACAATATAAAAAAGACATTGAGCCATTAGAGATTGTCTAAAGGAGAGCAACGAGGATGGGGAAGGGCCTTGAGGGGAAGGCATGTGAGGACATTGAGGGTACTTGGTGTGTTCAGCTGGAAAAGAGGAGACTGAGGGGAGATCTCATTGGGGTCTTCAATGTCGTCAAGAGGGCAGTAGAGGGGCGGGTACCAATCTCTTCACTCTTGTGACCAGTGACAGCAGTCAAGGCAGTGGCTGGAGCTGAGTTAGGGGAGTTTTAAAATGGATAGCAGGAAAATGTTTTTCACCCAGAAGGTGGTTGGGCACTGGAACCAGCTCCCCAGGGCAGTGGTCACAGCAACAAGCCTGTCTGAGCTCAAGAAGCATTCGAACAACGCTCTCAGGGACAGGGTGGGATTGTTGAGGGATCCTGTGCAAGGCCAGGGACTTGATGTCCTTATGGATCCCTTCCAACTCAGCATATTCCATGGTTCTGTGATTCTGTGTCCTTTGGTGGGTTCAACCTTGGCCAGCTGCAAGCAGTGTATTATTACTGATTTAAAATAGAGTCAGTGCCCTGGGTGATTCACCAGTACCAGGTCATCCCCATCTCCTCATCCTGCCTGCAACACCAGAGCATTTTTTCAGGGGGAATCTATTCTCCACCAAAGCTCACATACTGATAGGATCTGCAGCGACATAACACAGGGCAGGTTTGTGCCACCAGGGTAGGAGACCTCTCCCCATGCTTAGCTTTGCTGGTGGAAGTTCTAGGCTGGGTGGAAGGAAGGCACAGTCCCAGAGTGTGTACTCAGGGACCCAGGAGCTATCCCAGATGAAGGGGTATTGGAAGGGGGGTAATGTTGTCATACTGGTTTCCTTGGGTCCCTCAGGCCTCTGGAGGTGTCCTGGTCTCAACACACAAGGAACAGGCTCTACAGACCAGACGCTCTGACCAACAGGAAAGGAGGGAGCTGGGGCCCAGCACAGCTTTCCTCTGGGGACACCCTGCCAGGAGGTGCCAGGCTTTTTTTCACGGTGGGATCCACACTGGTGCATGCTGAGAACAACATTCCTGTTGGTGTGTGAGAGTCAGGAAACCAGCTGGCAGCCTCAAGAGCAGAGCTTCTGGAAACAACCCAGTGGGGAAGGTGAAGGAAGTGAGGAAGGGAGAATATTTGTTCTTATCTTGCCTGAAACATTCCCTCTCTGGATCTTCCTTCTCTGGCAGTGAATCATTTTGGTTCCTCAGCCAATAGCTCACTGAACCTTTTCAAAGGGGGAATCCTGCAGATGACCATGTGGAAGAATCACCCCCTGAGCTTTCTTTCTGCAAACACAAATTTCCAGCTGAAATGTAGACAATGAAGTGCAGAAGATGGGAGCATGTTAACTAAGCAGGTTAGTGCAGACCCTCTGTCTGCATTTCTCAGTGATTATCTACCTTCACACCCCTCTCAGGAACAAGACATCTCTTTTCTTCAGGTGCCTCATTCTCTTTGCCTCTTTCTGATTCTCCCTATTCTGTCTCTCCTTCTGACACACCCCAATTTCCTACAAACACAAAGCTCTACCTGTCACTCCAGAAGGCTTCACTGCTAACACGGGCACTTCCACTCCCTCAGAAAGGAAAACTCAGCTAAAACTTCACTGCATTTCCATGTCTAACAAAATTAGCAAGGTTTAGGTTTGTCTTATCTTTCAGTAAAATCCTGACACAGTGTAATTTAATAGGGCATGGCCCCAAGGATTTTGTGTTTGAACTGAAGGAATTATATTTATCCCAATTAAGAGGAAAAATGAGACTACAGAATTGTTAAGGTTGGAGAAGACCTTTAAGAGAAGTCCATGTTGGGGGTGTGATGCCATCATCATTGCCATAGATATCTATTGCTATTACATTGCAATAAATGGGTCCTGCAGTTCTTAGTGGGGCTGTGCTGCCATTTAAATGCTGATAATTAATTGTCAGTTGCCATCTCCCATCCGTTTTTTGAACTGGCTGGAACAGTGAATTACAGGGGGAGGCTGTTCTGGAGATAATTTGTCATTTTTCCAAATTAGCTCTGACTCCCAAAGTTCCTTCTCATGCTGCAGCAGCAGTCGTGTGCTGTGGTGCATACAGGGAATGCAGGTGCTTCTTGGAGAACACAAACTGCAGCCTCCCAGTTTTTATCAGGTCAACACCTGAACCAAAGGACCACACAGTGTCACAGGCAGGAGCCAGGTTTACAGTTCTTCAGAACATCAAAGCCCCAGATATTTTCACTGTGATCTTTAACTTCTCACCCCGCAGCCATAAGTGAACCTGGGTGGTTTGGCACTGAGCTCCTGCTCTGTTCACTCCAGTGGTTTTAACTCTTTGCAGTCCAGGTTGTACACCCACCTTCTCAGCTGTGCTAATACTGATATTGGTGCTCCCGTATCGATCAGAAATGACATTAATTGTTGATTAGCACTGACTGGAATCAAAATATACAAGCCATTATAATCTATTTGTTGATAGGCTTCTACTCAACTGACCAACAGGTCCAGTTACCCTCCAGGCATTATTTGGTGTTTGATCTTGAATTTTTGAAAAAGCAAGAGTTATCAGCCCCTCCTGGAGCAGGTGATGGTGACGAATGATTGGAGTATTTTGCCTCTGATTGCTGTGGCTCTGACCCGTATTAATCAGATTCTGCATGGCCCCAACAGGCTGTCTCAGAATTGCAACTCTTGGAATGCCCAATGCTAATGCTTAATTATGTAACTCTCTCCACCTCTGAGTTCTGTGTGGGCTTTCAACGGGTCCTGGTTTCCAGGAATTATGAATTTGCCTGACATTACAACCTGTGTTTTTGGTTTCACCAGGTAGATCACTCCATCCCACCTCTCGCCCATGATTTTTGGTGTCATACGTTCATGGGTCCCAGGTGGGGAGATTTCTGGGCATTAGGGCTTCTTCCTGATCTTCAGCAACTTCGCTTGCAGTCAATAGAGTGTTAAAATCTGTGTCTCTTTTAAATTTCATCTCTTTTTATGAAGAGATAAGGTTTGAGCATAGCAGGGGCTCCCTTAACAAACAGGTTTAGCATGTCATGGTTTACAGGAGCCAAAAGAGGAACATTCTGAGGGCTGTGCTCGTGCATGGCATGGCTCCAGGCAGCTTTTGTAACACTGTGGAGAGCTCATTCAAGATCTCATGGGTATTAACAGAGGCTCTCCTCTCTCCCACCCAGCTATCCTTTCCAACACACTCTGGGAGAGCATCTTCCCTCAGTTCACCTCGTGACTCACAAGTCCATGGTTCTCCCTCCTCTTCCTCAGTCAAGGGTGTCTTATGTACAGGAAAAATACTGACTCCAGTCTAACCCCCTCCCACCAGAGAACTGTGAGGTGAGATTTCATCTCCTGATTCCTCAAGGTGAACATGAGAGGATTCAACAGGGGCACTTTGTGGTGCCCAGGTCAGCAGCCAGCTCTGTCCTCAGGTACACGAGGCCACAGACATGCAATAGATGGCCACAAAGAGAGCTCAGGGAGTGAGTCCTGGACCTGCACAGACAGAGGGAACTGCTTTTTGGGGCCCCTGTGTCAGGATGACATGGATTTCTTCTCACCAGCTCTGTGGCCACATTCAGAGCCAATGGAAGGACACGTAGCTCTGATGACTCAGCACATATTCTTATTTTCGGGTGGGATTTGCTGGTGAGTCTGCAGAACTTCTCCCACCTTGCAGAGTAGGAGAGATCATACACCCACAGCTAAGCAGCAACATATCCCACCCAGTGCACCCCTACTCTGCCATCACTGGCCTTCATGAAGAGCTCAGAAACTGTGAGAAGAGCTAAACTTCCACTGCCCGGTGGGGGACAGAAACCTGACTTGTCTATTAGTTCGCCTCAGAAGGGAGATTGAAATGATGTGGTTCACCTGTCATCAGCTTGACTGGTTTGGCTTCATACAAATGGCACCCACAGGTCCACAAATTAGGCAGTGAAATGGGGCCACTGGGAGGGGGCTGGGGGACTGTGAGCACTGTACTCTGACAGGATGGCAGCGCAGCCTGGAATACCCGGACATTCTAAGTGAAAACTAAACTTCTCCAAGGAATTTCTGTCCCAGAAAGGACTTGGATCTAACAGTTCTTACATCTCAGTGAGTATCAGCTTAATTTCTCAGAAACATATTCTTGAATAAATTGCTGCCTCTCTATCCTTATGAGACTGAATATTTCATACTAAGGTCAGATTTAAAGTTTGGGAGGGGTGGGAATCAATAGACTGATATTAAAGGACTATCACCAGAGTCTTCCACAGTCATAGCCAATGGCTGTTCTGTTCCTTTGTCTACACTAAATGTCACCAGGAATGGAAATGGATATGTTTCCATAGGAGACAACACAATCATGGAATTATGGGATCACAGAACGGCTTGAGTTGGAAAGGATGCTCACTGAAGTTACTCTTTGGGTGCCTGTCTCAGTCACATGTCCTCTCGTGTGGTTTGAGTCTCTGTCTCAAGCATCATGTTCTCAGATGCAGTTGGGATCTGTGGCTCAGTTGTGGCACTCCCGGGGGTGGTTTGGGTCCCTGCCTTAACCACAGTGCCCTGACAGACCCAAATCATGACAGAACTGAGCCATGGCTCTTACAGGCACGGGTCAAACCCCAACAAGGTGCCAAGAGCTGCTGGTTTTCACTGGGGCAGGGTTTCACTGTTCAAGTGTAAAATCCCAGGCTATGGGAGGTGGTAACTGCTCTGGGCACTTGCCCAAACCCTTTCACACACCCTGTCACCCAGGCACTGCCACCTCAGGGCACCTTTCACTCTTGCCTCACCCAAAAGTTGCCTCCTCTCACACCAGGATGACACTGGATTGCACAACCCTGACAATAAGCCAAAGGGTTAATTAGCACAGCTGTTGATTAATTAGCACAGCTCATGAGAGCCTAAATAAGAACTTGAGGAGCCTGCAAAACAAAAGAACCTATTTCACTCACAGATGGAAGGGGGATGTGTGTTCCCTCATCCTCTCCACTAGACAGCTTCCCCAGCAAGGGTGTCACTGCCAGGGCAAAGCACCCAGTTCTATCAGTGTTCTCAAGATTATTTTAGATGTCAGAGCATCTATCACAGGTTTGACTCATCGTAACAATTTCAATAAAGATCATAAGGCAGCTAATCTGGAGCCCTTACTCAGGCCAGTGATGAGAGGTATTATTATCTTTACCATCCCACTGGAGACATCTGCAAGGAGTCAGTCTCACAAACCTCCCTTTCATGTTATAAAGGAGCAGAAGCAGCGTTCCAGGATGCAGCCTGTCTGAGCTAATTGAGACTTTTTGAGACCTTTATTTAGGGATATAAATTCTAAATTGGAAAGAACTGATTCCCCTGACCTCCAGAGCAGGTGTCTGCACCTGAGATATTTATCTTTGCTCCACAGGTCATCAGTGGAGAGAAATGGGCAATTTCAGACCTTAGTTCACCTCCTCCAAAAGTTACTGTACAGGTCAGCTAAGCCAAGCTTTAGACAGACCAATTTTTCTCCCAGTGGTGCTCAAGGGAGCTTAAATAGGTAAGGTAAAGGGAGGTAAATATTCCATCTCTCATGAAGGCACCTCGATCCACTGAATTTGCAACATCAGAACGTCCTGACTTTACCAGAAACTAAAAGGCAAAGGCTCAGACAAAAGGGGACAGAAAGAAATGCCACTGTCTTGAGAGCTGATTAAAATCCTCCTGTTTACCAGCTCCTGTGCCAATAAAAACAAACAAACCAACAAAACTGGAAAAGCTCCCTATTTAGCCACAAGGGAATGACTTGCCTTCCAGTTCTTAATGAGTGGTGGAAAACATTCCACACTTCAGTAGGGGCAGGGCCACGTGAATCCTTTTGGCCTCCCGGGAAAGGGGGGGCATACACAGGTTTTTTAAATCATAGCAGGCAAAACCTGATCAGCGGGAGCTTTAAGTCTTTTTCAGATGCTTCTGTAGAAAAGCTGTCCCTCTGGGAACTGTAGATGGACCAGTGTGTGCCAAGGGGACCCACTTCTGCCTAACATCTCCTTGAGAGATGCACAGATCCAGTACCAGTGCTACACCCAAGGAAAGGATGATTAAAGAGGTGGGTAACGCGTGCCATTGATTCCTTACGAGCTTTACAGATGAGCTTCTGCTCGTACCCTTTCCAGCCAAGATCTGGTTTTGTCCCAGCTAAAGAAATGGATCTAAAGGAAGCAACCCAGTTGAGAGTGTAACTACATGGACATCTACAACCTCGAGTCAGATGAGATGGGTCAGCTGCTCCAGTGGAGCCTCTTGTGATTTCTCACATTTTTCCAGGTTTCCAAGGGCTTGGTACTCCTTCAGAGTCCCACCACACTTGCTTCTACAGTGTTTGTTAAGTTCTATCCTCATTTAAGTTCAGAAAACAGTCCTTACCCCACTCACACATGGAGAGTGAAGTCATACTGAAGGACAGTTAAGGAAGATTTAATCAGAAAACAGGACAGAGTGCAGTGATCAGGGGCAGGGCTCAGTTAGACAAGAACTCTGGCAGCTGCTTACATCTCACAAGGCCCCTTTTAGAGCTCCACATCTATTTCTCATTCCCTTTCCCCACACATTCTTTAGTAATTTTTCCTTAGGCCCGTGAGCGCTTCTTGACTTGATCTCCCCAACTCCCCTGTCCTGCAGCTTGGCCCTGCAGAGTCCTGGCTTGTCTGGGCAGCCCACAGGGCTCATCTTCCCTGGCAGCTCCAAGGCAAGGACAGGCAGGGCTTGGAATGGTCTTCACCTGGTGAGGAGACCCATCCCCTTGGAAAGGTGCCAGGGAGCAGGGAGAGAATTCCACACTGCACCTGAGGAAGGAGGATGGAAGTTGCTGTTTAGCACTCGTTGTCTTTGGTCCTCTGGGGGCAGCAATGGGAGGAATCCCGAACTCCCCAGAGCAGAGATTTTCAGGCTACCTGCTGCAGTTCCATCGCCACCAAGGTGAGAGTTTGGCTAACCCTGTTCCCTGGGCAGAGAAAATCAGTCATGCCTCTCTCTAGCCTTGTTTCTGGTGTTCCAAAACAGCTCCTATGAGGGTTTATCAGGCTTTTCATGGGCAGGCAGGAGCTCAGGCCTCTGTGACAGAAGGTATCTCCTGGTTTTATGGTCTGAAGTGTGCTAGTCTGCCTAGAATTCCTCCTCAGATTAACCAGGTCTAGTGAGCATGGAAGGAGCACAGAGACACCAGGTGATGGCTGTATCTCACACACCTTGATGTGAGAGCAGCCAGAGGATGATCTGTTGCACTTGAAAATGTTTTTAGGAGCTTGTCTGGGAACACAGGGCAAAGATGTGAGCCCAAGTGAGTAAGACATGAATCTTACCCATGTTTTCAGTGGTAACCTGAAGTGCTGTGCCTGCAAAAGGAGCATTTCTTTGCACCAACGAGTGTCTTGGCAGGAAAACAACATCCCCATTCAGAATCTGTGAAAGGGCACATGAGTAGGACTAACACAGCCCCAAATATGATTTCTCAGTGTTCAGTTTAAAATTGATACCTCCCTGCAGAGAGTACAGAACATTTGCCATCACACAGTGACCAGCATTGTGTCCCCCATGCTGAGTGCTGCAAAGAGTCACATAACCTCCCCTGTCATCAGAAAGAGCAGGAAATGGAAAGAACCTTCACTGCCCCTGACAGGGGAGAGTGAGCTGGCAGAACAAAGCTGTGAGTTGTTGGGAGACATCTCTCAACTGAAATAACTTCTTGGACACCACTTCATTGTAAGGTGCTCAACAACTGCAGTGTGGGAAGGGGCAGATTGGGTGTCTAATTTCCATTTAAAAATATGTTTTAAAACTAAGACAGGACTAGAATTAGAGGGTAAGCCCAGCTTTTTAGCCATCTGTTCTAACCCTTGTGCTCTCACTTTCTCTTCCTTCATGGCAAACTTCCCCTGCCACACCTGCTTTAGAGATCTCCTCTCTTTTCATGCCTGACTGCAAAGACTCTGTTGCACGACTTTGTCCAGTCTTTCCCATCCTTGCCCAGTGGTCCTCGTTCATCACAGACAACCAGAACCAAAGCTCTGCTTGCAACACAAAGCAAGCAGCCAGCTGTTCCTCCCCACTGGAGGAGTTCTTTCCTACTCAAGCCTTTCCAATTTGGGCCCTCACGCCCTTGGATCTCCCCACAGATCTGCAGTCACTCTGGAAACACTCGGGGCATTATCACCAGAGCCCACATCAAAGAGCAGCAAATGGCAATGCTCCAAAGGCAGGACAAGCTCAGCAGCCCTTCTGCAACACCTTGCATCTGCCCTCTGGCAAACAAGAAACCTCCTGAGACATCAGGTCAGGTCAGTAGGCTGCTGCTTAAGATTCCTAAGAGTCCTGAACATCTCCTGAAGATGTCACGGGTGTTTTCTCCTTCATGAAGGAAAAATGATTCAAGCACAGCTTTCTCTGGTGAATCCCCAGTGTTGTTTTGCCCTCACCAGTTTGCAGGTGACAGCAGCTGTTCTGAGTCAAAGCCCACAGGTGGAGCAGGAGCCTTTTGCCTCTTGCCCAAAGTCCCCACCTTCCAGCCTTCCTTACCCTGACACCTCCCTGGGCCACCTGCTTGGCCATGGTCTCCACCTGCCCTGCCCTGCTCTGTGTCCCCAAGGACACAGGCACCAGCACCCAGCACTGCAAGCAGATCCACTCCAGCTTTCCCTGCACAAGGAGGGCAGGATTTCTTGGCATTTCCCCCTTGTCCCAAAGATAATGCTCTTTGGAGCTTCTCAACAGTGAGGAGGGAAGAGGCAGCCTTGCCTGCAGGGCCTGGCAGTGCTGAAGAGCACCAGCCATGGGGTGATCACCACATGCTGTGGTGATGAGAGCCAGGTACCTACAGACTTTCTCAAGCTCACGGGCAGGGCATTGCACACAAATTTGTCCATGATGTGCATTCAAGGACATGGATCACACCCAGAGTGCCCCCAGCAAGCAAAAATGCCCCCCCATGACCACCTGTGCATTCAACAAGCACAAGTGTGGCAGGGCTGAAGCACCCCAAGGCACCTCAAGGATCCAAACATGGATGGGTTGAAGATCCTCAGTCATGGCCTAAAGAGTGGAGGAAGCCAAGCAGCTTCTGAGAAAGAAATGTTGAAACTTAGCAGTGCAGTCCACCTGCCTGGAAGAGAAAGAGCAGCAGCAATCAGACAGGGCTGGGAGGGAGAGAAGGAAAAGGACATGGTTTGTTCTCACACATGGGAGTCACTGGGTGTCTGGGCAAGGACTGCAGGGCTGAGAGGAGCTTGGTCTTTTGTATCAGTGGGGCTGAATCACCAACCCAGCAGTAGCCCAGGTCACAGGGCATTGATAGGAGTCAGGTGCCAGTCCTGTGCAACAGAGCACTGGGGACAGGGGGGACTCTGAGCACTTGACAAACTCACACCCCAGTAGAGAAGCCCTTCAGTCCTTCAGCCTCAGGAATTCACCCTTGGGGGAATTCTCTGACCTGTCTTTCTGCCCTCAGCAGTCCAGGATGAGGGCACCTCTTCTGAAGGAGCAGCTCTGCAGGTAGAACAGCAGTTCTCCTCACGCATGGCAAGCCTTGTTTGTCTGCTCAAGGATGGCAGGGCTGGAAGGAGCTTGGCTTTGCCTGCCCAGCCAGCTGGCCTGCCAAAACCCCACAGGAGTGGGCCAAGAGGGGACTCCAGCCTGCAAGGGAGCACTCCAGGACTTTGGACATGGTTTCTGGCAGCAATGACATCTTCCACAGCGGAAATTTGGAATTCTCAGCTGCCGTCAGTGGAAATATCCATGGGGGAATGAACATAAAGCCAGCAGCCAAAAGTTCACAATGCAGGAATCTGAAACACAGGCCATATAATTATCTGGCGTGTTTTGCAGCTCATTTCAAGAAATTATTACTTCCAGAAGAGAAAACCTCAAGGCCTGGAGCAGTGAAGGACCAGGCCAAGTATTAAACTCTCCCATCTCTTCAGTCTTCCTTTCCTCATTGGGAAATGCATGAGGTGGAAACTCTGTTCTCTTCCCTCAGAATATGGTCTTGCTAAACAGATCCTGTGCTGTGGGCTAGAGAGAAGAGTTCCTGGGTGGGGTTATTATTTGTAGAGCCCTTGGGACCTGAAGGCAAGCATTATATGTGCCTTCCTACATAGCAGCTGACAGAAATAAATGGGTCTACCCCAAGAGCTGCCTGTGCCATCCCACAAGAGGAAAGCAGCTCTGCTGGCCATGACTCTGCCCTGACAGAGGTGCTGCCCTGGCTCTGGCTGGGCCCTGGGTGGCCACAGAAGTTCACCAGGGAGCCTTAGCCCTGGATGGAGAGGCTGTGAGCCTTGTGGCCCTGGCCATCTCCTTGTCTCCTGCTGCCTGAGCACTGCAGGTCCAGTGCTGGGAAGAGCCAGCAGTTCCTGCCTGGCTGTGTCAGGAGCAGGGCCCTCCTGGGGCAGCCTGGCCCGGCTCTGAAGAGATGCAGCAGTTTACAAGTGTCTCTGAGTGCCTGCCAGGACAGCCAGGGGCCCTCTGAACAAGAGGCTTCTAAAGGCCCAGCTGTGGCCTGGCTGCACCAGTTGGAGGCTCCCGGTGCTGGAAAACCTCCTTCTGGAGCTGGGGAGTCTGGGGCCCAGCAGAGACAGCTGATTGTTTCCTCCAGCTGGGCACAGCAAGTGCTTTACCCACAGGACAAAGCGAGTAGAAGGGCTCCCTGGGGCAGAGCTGTGGGATCCCAGGCAGCCTCAGAGGGTTTGCTTCGAGCCTTTGGGCTGAGGTTTGGAGGCAGCTTTGTTGTGGCAGAGAGACGAAAACACACGGGTTGGCAAAGGTGACCTCCTGCTTCCTGGGATCTGCCTGGGCACTTCCCTGATGGGAGAGAGTGAACTGGTGCAGCTTTTCCCATCAGAATGGGTGGGACTGCAAAGGGCAGGGGACACAAGGGTGTCAGGCTGGGCAGGAGCAGAACTGGTGGGCCTGTCAATACTGAAGGGGAAAGAGGTGACTGGGGAGATGGAGTCCTCAGCTGGACACTGGTTGGGCTCCCCATCAGCTGCAGGGCCTTCCCAGAGGCTGAAGAGGGAGTTTGTGTTCGGGCTGCAGGCTCTGCAGGAGCCAGGGACACCTTGGTCAGCTGCAAGGGACAGTCTGTGGACAGGAGCCCACTGTTGGTGTCTCCCCCTTCCCTCCCCTAGCAAGGCCCTGGCTCTGCTCTGTGCCTGCCCCATCTGCCCAGAGTGACACCTTTCTCTCTGGCAGCTGGCAGAGCGTGGGGACAGGGAAGGACCACACAGAGGCACAGGCTGGGATGCAGCAAAACTTTAATGAGTGGAAAAGGTGGAAAGGAGGTGCTCTGAAAGGGCACCGTGGTGCAAGCAGCACCAGGGGGAGGTAGGAGGAGGCTCTGGCCCTTGGCCAGGGTGCAGTCAGACCTTGGATGGGGCTTAGAGCGTGATCAGAGCCCAGGAGAGCAGAAGGCAGCAGAGAAAGAGAAAGAAGATGGGAGGACACAGGGGAGTCAAGCAAGGCCCGTGTTTTCAGAGAGCCCAGGCAGCCCTGGGGCAGGGCAGGTGGAGCTGTGGCTGCTCAGTCCCTCTGAGCACCATGGCCAAGGTCTCCGTGCTCCGTCCATTTCTGTCTCCTGGGGGTCCTCGTGTGGGGCGTCAGCAGCAGCTTCAGCAGATTCTGCCGCAGGAGCGGTTGGTGATGCAGGAGAGGTCAAAGCCCCCGGAGTTGATGGGCACTCCATCACAGCTGAGGATGCTGCCAACGGCAGCGGAGGTGGAGGATCCCACGGCGGTGTTCTGTGGGAAGGAGCTGAGGATGGGCCCGGGCAGGGTCACCACCACGGGGGAGGGTTCAATGACGACGGTGGAGCTCTGGCACTGCCTGACACAGCACTCATTGCAGCTGTTGGCCAGCGGGGTGGGCCCGCAGGGCTGGCAGCAAGGGTTGCAGGGCTGGTAGCAGGACATGTCTTTTGGGCTGCAGCGGCACCTGGGAGAGAAGAAAGGGACAAGATGGGGCTGTAGGAGGAGCCACCTGCCCACCATGAAGCAGCCAAGACACCGGCTGGGCTGGGAGGCTCTGCAGGGACGATCACACCACTCTTGGCCTGACCCCAGCACTCAGCAAGGACAGCCAGGCCCAGGAAAGCTCCTTCCTAGTCAAGAGCCCAGGACTTCCCTCAGTTCCCTCAGCTCACAACAAGCCCCTCTCCACACCAAACCTTCTCCCCACTTCCCCTTCCAGCCCCAAGCCCACAACAGCACAGAGTTTTCAACTCACTTGTGTCCAAAGGAGAAGAAGTGCGATGGAGTGGGTGCGAGAGTGCAGAGCTGGCATGGCTTTTATACTGGTCCTGCACTGCCCCAGGTCCAGGGGAAACCCCTCTGGAAGCAATAATTTTCAGAGAAGCTCATCTGAGATGCAAAACACTCCAGCTAATGAGACAGGCTGTGTTTTGGTTTCCTGTTCGGCTACATTTTTAGATCCTTCTTTAGCCCTCACGATTCCCCTGGAAGGCTCCTTTTTGGAGCTGGGGAGGGAAGCCCATGGACTTGTGGGCCAGGAGCTCATTGGTGGCAGCAGCAGATGAGTCCCAAGTGCCAGAGGCATCGCGTGCAGGCTGGGGACATTGGCTCGGGGCGCTCCTATGGGCTTGTTTGCAGCCCCGTGGGCAGGAAGGGCCCAGCTGCTCCCAGCCCTGGAATCCTCGCTCTGATGCCAAAAGGTCACCAAACGTGACAAAGTGCCACATCCCCTCTCTCCCACCCTCCACCCTCTCTGTGATCCACACTGGTCATTGTCCCTGCGGGTGTGTGAGCAGCGCTGGTGTTGTTGACTCTCTTCCCCCTAATCCTGCTCTGAGGAACCCTTAGTGCTCTTCTTGGGACTCCTTGAGACCCTGCACTCTCTCTGGTGCTTCCCCACCCCCTCCAACCACCTCAGTGTGTCCTGGCCCTCGTCCTGGCCCAGGCTGATCCAGCCTTGCCCTGCCAAGAGGTGTCTCTGAGTGTCCTTGCACACACGAGCCTGCAGTTGCCCATGTGCAGACAGGGCTGTTTGCTTGCCCTTGTGTGTGGATTGGAGCAGTGGGAAAGGAAATTCCACACAGGCATGAGGAACAGCTCTTCTCCTGTGAGCGTGGCCAAGCTCAGCAGAGTCGCTCTGGCAGCTTGTGGAGTGTGTGAATGTCCTTAGAGCCCCTCAAACCCACACGGGGCAATGTCCTGATCAATGTGCTCTTGTTGTGCCTGCTCTGAGCAGAGGGGTTAAACCTGAACATCTCCAGAGTTCCTTCAGTGCTACTGTTGAGTTTTTTATTTGCTGTCAACATGGTTAGTCCTGACTGTACTGAACAAGCTCATGTAAATTGTGAGGGACATGAGGGAAGGCTAACAAAAGTTGCAAAACAGATTGGTTTTAGCCAGGATTTTACAATAATTGTTGGTGTCCTTCATGTGCCTTAGGAGTAAGAGAGGTAGCAGCACTGACCACAAGCCAAGGAAGTATGTGAAAATGCAGCCATACAGGAAACCAAAACACAGTCCATCTCATTAGCTGGGGTGTTTTGCATTTCAGATGAGCTTCTCTGAAAATTATTGCTTCCAGAGAGGCTTCCCCTGGACCTGGGGCAGTGCAGGACCAGTAAAAAAGCCATCCCAGCTCTGCACTCTCTCACCCACTTCATCGCACTTCTTCTCCTTTGGACACAAGTGAGTTGGAAACTCTGTGCTGTTGTGGCCTTGGGGCTGGAAGGGGAAGTGGGGAGAAGGTTTGGTGTGGAGAGGGGCTTGTTGTGGGCTGAAGGAACTGAGGGAAGTCCTGTGCTCTTGACTAGGAAGGAGCTTTCCTGGGCCTGGCTGTCCTTGTTGAGTGCTGGGGTCAGGCCAAGAGTGGTGAAGTGGTCCCTGCAGAGCCTCCCAGCCCAGCCGGTGTCTTGGCTGCTTCATGGTGGGCAGGCGGCTCCTCCTACAGCCCCATCTTGTCCCTTTCTTCTCTCCCAGGTGCCTCTGCAGCCCCAAAAGACATGTCCTGCTACCAGCCCTGCAACCCTTGCTGCCAGCCCTGCGGGCCCACCCCGCTGGCCAACAGCTGCAA
Organism: Myiozetetes cayanensis; assembly: GCF_022539395.1. Classification (NCBI taxonomy): domain Eukaryota; kingdom Metazoa; phylum Chordata; class Aves; order Passeriformes; family Tyrannidae; genus Myiozetetes; species Myiozetetes cayanensis. Next base: position 45,185 of record NW_026087436.1, on the reverse strand, counting down.
TGAGTGCTGTGTCAGGCAGTGCCAGAGCTCCACCGTCGTCATTGAACCCTCCCCCGTGGTGGTGACCCTGCCCGGGCCCATCCTCAGCTCCTTCCCACAGAACACCGCCGTGGGATCCTCCACCTCCGCTGCCGTTGGCAGCATCCTCAGCTGCAATGGAGTGCCCATCAACTCTGGGGGCTTTGACCTCTCCTGCATCACCAACCGCTCCTGCGGCAGAATCTGCTGAAGCTGCTGCTGACGCCCCACACAAGGACCCCCAGGAGACAGAAATGGATGGAGCACGGAGACCTTGGCCATGGTGCTCAGAGGGACTGAGCAGCCACAGCTCCACCTGCCCTGCCCCAGGGCTGCCTGGGCTCTCTGAAAACACGGGCCTTGCTTGACTCCCCTGTTTCCTCCCATCTTCTTTCTCTGTCTCTTTGTTGTTTTCTGCTCTCCTGGGCTCTGATCATGCTCTAAGCCCCATCCAAGGTCTGACTGCACCCTGGCCAAGGGCCAGAGCCTCCTCCTACCTCCCCCTGGTGCTGCTTGCACCACGGTGCCCTTTCAGAGCACCTCCTTTCCACCTTTTCCACTCATTAAAGTTTTGCTGCATCCCAGCCTGTGCCTCTGTGTGGTCCTTCCCTGTCCCCACGCTCTGCCAGCTGCCAGAGGGAAAGGTGTCACTCTGGGCAGATGGGGCAGGCACAGAGCAGAGCCAGGGCCTTGCTAGGGGAGGGAAGGGGGAGACACCAACAGTGGGCTCCTGTCCACAGACTGTCCCTTGCAGCTGACCAAGGTGTCCCTGGCTCCTGCAGAGCCTGCAGCCCGAACACAAACTCCCTCCTCAGCCTCTGGGAAGGCCCTGCAGCTGATGGGGAGCCCAACCAGTGTCCAGCTGAGGACTCCATCTCCCCAGTCACCTCTTTCCCCTTCAGTATTGACAGGCCCACCAGTTCTGCTCCTGCCCAGCCTGACACCCTTGTGTCCCCTGCCCTTTGCAGTCCCACCCATTCTGATGGGAAAAGCTGCACCAGTTCACTCTCTCCCATCAGGGAAGTGCCCAGGCAGATCCCAGGAAGCAGGAGGTCACCTTTGCCAACCCGTGTGTTTTCGTCTCTCTGCCACAACAAAGCTGCCTCCAAACCTCAGCCCAAAGGCTCGAAGCAAACCCTCTGAGGCTGCCTGGGATCCCACAGCTCTGCCCCAGGGAGCCCTTCTACTCGCTTTGTCCTGTGGGTAAAGCACTTGCTGTGCCCAGCTGGAGGAAACAATCAGCTGTCTCTGCTGGGCCCCAGACTCCCCAGCTCCAGAAGGAGGTTTTCCAGCACCGGGAGCCTCCAACTGGTGCAGCCAGGCCACAGCTGGGCCTTTAGAAGCCTCTTGTTCAGAGGGCCCCTGGCTGTCCTGGCAGGCACTCAGAGACACTTGTAAACTGCTGCATCTCTTCAGAGCCGGGCCAGGCTGCCCCAGGAGGGCCCTGCTCCTGACACAGCCAGGCAGGAACTGCTGGCTCTTCCCAGCAATGGACCTGCAGTGCTCAGGCAGCAGGAGACAAGGAGATGGCCAGGGCCACAAGGCTCACAGCCTCTCCATCCAGGGCTAAGGCTCCCTGGTGAACTTCTGTGGCCACCCAGGGCCCAGCCAGAGCCAGGGCAGCACCTCTGTCAGGGCAGAGTCATGGCCAGCAGAGCTGCTTTCCTCCTGTGGGATGGCACAGGCAGCTCTTGGGGTAGGCCCATTTATTTCTGTCAGCTGCTATGTAGGAAGGCACATATAATGCTTGCCTTCAGGTCCCAAGGGCTCTACAAATAATAACCCCACCCAGGAACTCTTCTCTCTAGCCCACAGCACAGGATCTGTTTAGCAAGACCATATTCTGAGGGAAGAGAACAGAGTTTCCACCTCATGCATTTCCCAATGAGGAAAGGAGGACTGAAGAGATGGGAGAGTTTAATACTTGGCCTGGTCCTTCACTGCTCCAGGCCTTGAGGTTTTCTCTTCTGGAAGTAATAATTTCTTGAAATGAGCTGCAAAACACACCAGATAATTATATGACCTGTGTTTCAGATTCCTGCATTGTGAACTTTTGGCTGCTGGCTTTATGTTCATTCCCCCATGGATATTTCCTCTGACGGCTGCTGAGAATTCCAAATTTCCACTGTGGGAGATGTCATTGCTGCCAGAAACCGTGTCCAAAGTCCTGGAGTGCTCCCTTGCAGGCTGGAGTCCCCTCTTGGCCCACTCCTGTGGGGTTTTGGCAGGCCAGCTGGCTGGGCAGGCAAAGCCAAGCTCCTTCCAGCCCTGCCATCCTTGAGCAGACAAACAAGGCTTGCCATGCGTGAGGAGAACTGCTGTTCTACCTGCAGAGCTGCTCCTTCAGAAGAGGTGCCCTCACCCTGGACTGCTGAGGGCAGAAAGACAGGTCAGAGAATTCCCCCAAGGGTGAATTCCTGAGGCTGAAGGACTGAAGGGCTTCTCTACTGGGGAGTGAGTTTGTCAGGTGCTCAGAGTCCCCCCTGTCCCCAGTGCTCTGTTGCACAGGACTGGCACCTGACTCCTGTCAATGCCCTGTGACCTGGGCTACTGCTGGGTTGGTGATTCAGCCCCACTGATACAAAAGACGAATCTCCTCTCAGCCCTGCAGTCCTTGCCCAGACACCCAGTGACTCCCATGTGTGAGAACAAACCATGTCCTTTTCCTTCTCTCCCTCCCAGCCCTGTCTGATTGCTGCTGCTCTTTCTCTTCCAGGCAGGTGGACTGCACTGCTAAGTTTCAACATTTCTTTCTCAGAAGCTGCTTGGCTTCCTCCACTCTTTAGGCCATGACTGAGGATCTTCAACCCATCCATGTTTGGATCCTTGAGGTGCCTTGGGGTGCTCCAGCCCTGCCACACTTGTGCTTGTTGAATGCACAGGCGGTCATGGGGGGGCATTTTTGCTTGCTGGGGGCACTCTGGGTGTGATCCATGTCCTTGAATGCACATCATGGACAAATTTGTGTGCAATGCCCTGCCCGTGAGCTTGAGAAAGTCTGTAGGTACCTGGCTCTCATCACCACAGCATGTGGTGATCACCCCATGGCTGGTGCTCTTCAGCACTGCCAGGCCCTGCAGGCAAGGCTGCCTCTTCCCTCCTCACTGTTGAGAAGTTCCAAAGAGCATTATCTTTGGGACAAGGGGGAAATGCCAAGAAATCCTGCCCTCCTTGTGCAGGGAAAGCTGGAGTGGATCTGCTTGCAGTGCTGGGTGCTGGTGCCTGTGTCCTTGGGGACACAGAGCAGGGCAGGGCAGGTGGAGACCATGGCCAAGCAGGTGGCCCAGGGAGGTGTCAGGGTGAGGAAGGCTGGAAGGTGGGGACTTTGGGCAAGAGGCAAAAGGCTCCTGCTCCACCTGTGGGCTTTGACTCAAAAACAGCTGCTGTCACCTGCAAACTGGTGAGGGCAAAACAACACTGGGGATTCACCAGAGAAAGCTGTGCTTGAATCATTTTTCCTTCATGAAGGAGAAAACACCCGTGACATCTTCAGGAGATGTTCAGGACTCTTAGGAATCTTAAGCAGCAGCCTACTGACCTGACCTGATGTCTCAGGAGGTTTCTTGTTTGCCAGAGGGCAGATGCAAGGTGTTGCAGAAGGGCTGCTGAGCTTGTCCTGCCTTTGGAGCATTGCCATTTGCTGCTCTTTGATGTGGGCTCTGGTGATAATGCCCCGAGTGTTTCCAGAGTGACTGCAGAGCTGTGGGGAGATCCAAGGGCGTGAGGGCCCAAATTGGAAAGGCTTGAGTAGGAAAGAACTCCTCCAGTGGGGAGGAACAGCTGGCTGCTTGCTTTGTGTTGCAGGCAGAGCTCTGGTTCTGGTTGTCTGTGATGAACGAGGACCACTGGGCAAGGATGGGAAAGACTGGACAAAGTCGTGCAACAGAGTCTTTGCAGTCAGGCATGAAAAGAGAGGAGATCTCTAAAGCAGGTGTGGCAGGGGAGGTATACCATAAAGGAAGAGAAAGTGAGAGCACAAGGATTAGAACAGATGTTCTGCACCAATCCAAATCCTGATCTCGCCCTCTCCATCCAGCCCTTCTGGGGACTTCCTGCTCTATTTCCCTCTTCCCAAGACTTTCTGCTCACAGGACAGCTCTCTCTTTCCTACCTAAAAGAAGGCCAGGGAGCTGAAGGCACTGTTCATGACACAGGTTGTAATCTGTATGCAAGAGGTAAAGGCAGCACACTGGCAATGCCAGGAAGACTGCAAATGACATCCAGCATGGAACTGTCTGTACTGCAGAATTGAGCAGCCATGGATTTATTGTTGATTCTCTTCTTTAGGACTTCCTGAGCGTGTTTGGGCTGGGATAGAGTTCATGTAATTCCCAGTAGATGGTCTGGGCATACATTTGTGATTGTTTCTGAAAACAGTGTTGATCAAACAGAGATAATTTGCTATTGATGATTGGTGCTTACACAACATCAAGGCCATTTCTGCTTATCAGAACCATCTCCCCACCAGTGAGTAGATTGTGGGTGCACAAGAAGTGGGGAGGGGACACAGCTGGAACAGCAGGTCACAACTGCCCAAAAGGATATTCCATATCCTGTGACATCATGCTGAGCATATCAGGTTGAGGGAAGAAGCATAGCAGGGATATTTGGAGTGATGCCATTTGTCTTCCCATTTAACCATTTTGCAGGATGGATCCCTGCTGTCCTGGGACTGGCTGAACACCTGCCTGCATTTGGGAAGTGCTGAATGAATCCCTGGATTTGCTTTGCTTGTGTGCACAGCTTTTACTTTACCCGTCACCCATCTTCATCTCCACTCATGGGTTTTCTCACTTTCGTTGCTCTGACTCCCTCCCCTGTCCCACCCTGGTGTAGTGAGTCATTGTTGTGTGGGCTGAGATGCCAACTGGGGTTACTCCACAACTCTTCTCCAGGCCTTTCCATATCAGAACTACCCACTGCCATCACCACAAAGTGGAGTGGCTGGAAAAACTGGGACCAATGCCAACGGTTTTGAGCAGAGAGTTCTGTCTCTGAGCAGCGGTTGACAAGCACCTTCCCAGCTCCCCTGCCTCGTGAGCATCCCTTTAGAGTGAGGTGGGCTTTCCTTGCCATGTGGCCCTGCTGGGGGCAGAATGAGATGCCCACAGAGTCCCACCACTGAGAACCTCACCCCAAGGAAGCCTGAGCTGAGCTGCCCCACCTTGCACCGCCAGAGCAGCCACCTCTTCACCACAGAAGCCACGTACTCTGTGATCAAGACAACCACACTGCCTGCCAATTACTTGTTTCATCAGAGTAATCTTTCATAGAGTTGTTACACCCACACAATTCCTGACATAGCCTGGATATCCCTGTGGATGGAAAACATCTCATGAACAATAATCCTTGGCAGACCTCTACACCTTCCCTTCCCTTGCACTGCCTTGCCTTGACTGACTTTACCCTTCCCTTCCCTTGATTTTCCTTGGTGTTGCCTTGCCTTCCCTTTTTCCTTCCTGTCTGTTGGCTGAGCAGAGACAGCACCAGCTCTGTTGGACATGGATACTCCTCTGTCCCAGGAGAAGCTGGGACTGGTGGGGGTGAGATCGATGCTAACAAGGCCAGCACAAGCACAGCCAAGTTGCAATGCCTTGTGTCTCTCTTCTCACATCTGCTGCCAGCTGGAGAGATGAATCTCCCCACCACAGCCCCACAAGGCCAGGGAGCACATGAGGAAATTGTTGCTACTCTTGTAGACAAGAAGCAGATGAGTCCAGGAGCTCTCAGCACAGGCAGCCCCTCTCAGAAGAACAGTCAGTGACTCTGGGGATACCCTTGGGAATATTGAGGGTGAGAACCACTGGCGACCAGAAGGTCAGAATGGTCCCAGCCCTCAGAGCTGCCACCACAATGGCACAGACCTTCCCCTGCCTGACACTGGAGACCCTCAGGCTGGCACAGGCCACGGGTCAGTGGTAAACCATGACTGACAGCAGGAACATCTCAGCCCAGGTGCGCTGGTAGAGCATGAATTGGGCTGCAGAACTCCAAAAGGAGCTCATTGCCTCCTCAGAAGTGTACCAGCACCCTGAGCATTATGGTCAATGAGAGGACAATCACCCTGAATTCCAGAACTGTTGAGGCTGAGAGGTAACTCTGGAGATGGTGAGGTTTAACCCTCCTGCTCAGAGCAGGCACAACAAGAGCACATTGATCAAGACATTGCCCCGTGTGGGTTTGAGGGGCTCTAAGGACATTCACACACTCCACAAGCTGCCAGAGCGACTCTGCTGAGCTTGGCCACGCTCACAGGAGAAGAGCTGTTCCTCATGCCTGTGTGGAATTTCCTTTCCCACTGCTCCAATCCACACACAAGGGCAAGCAAACAGCCCTGTCTGCACATGGGCAACTGCAGGCTCGTGTGTTGCAAGGACACTCAGAGACACCTCTTGGCAGGGCAAGGCTGGATCAGCCTGGGCCAGGACAAGGGCCAGGACACACTGAGGTGGTTGGAGGGGGTGGGGAAGCACCAGAGAGAGTGCAGGGTCTCAAGGAGCCCCAAGAAGAGCACTAAGGGTTCCTCAGAGCAGCATTAGGGGGAAGAGAGTCAACAGCACCAGCGCTGCTCACACACCCGCAGGGACAATGACCAGTGTGGATCACAGAGAGGGTGGAGGGTGGGAGAGAGGGGACGTGGCACTTTGTCACGTTCGGTGACCTTTTGGCATCAGAGCGAGGATTCCAGGGCTGGGAGCAGCTGGGCCCTTCCTGCCCACGGGACTGCAAACAAGCCCACAGGAGCGCCCTGAGCCAATGTCCCCAGCCCGCACGCGATGCCTCTGGCACTTGGGACTCATCTGCTGCTGCCACCAATGAGCTCCTGGCCCACAAGTCCATGGGCTTCCCTCCCCAGCTCCAAAAAGGAGCCTTCCAGGGGGATCCTGAGTGGCCAAAGAAGGAAATGAAAATGTAGCCATATAGGAAACCAAAACACAGCCTGTCTCATTAGCTGGAGTGTTTTGCATCTCAGATGAGCTTCTCTGAAAATTATTGCTTCCAGAGGGGTTTCCCCTGGACCTGGGGCAGTGCAGGACCAGTATAAAAGCCATGCAAGCTCTGCACTCTCTCACCCACTCCATCGCACTTCTTCTCCTTTGGACACAAGTGAGTTGGAAACTCTGTGCTGTTGTGGGCTTGGGGCTGGAAGGGGAAGCGAGGAGAAGGTTTGGTGTGGAGAGGGGCTTGTTGTGGGCTGAAGGAACTGAGGGAAGTCCTGGGCTCTTGACTAGGAAGGAGCTTTCCTGGGCCTGCTGTCCTTGTTGAGTGCTGGGGTCAGGTCAAGAGTGGTGTGATCGTCCCTGCAGAGCCTCCCAGCCCAGCCCGTGTCTTGGCTGCTTCATGGTGGGCAGGCGGCTCCTCCTACAGCCCCATCTTGTCCCTTTCTTCTCTCCCAGGTGCCTCTGCAGCCCCAAAAGACATGTCCTGCTACCAGCCCTGCAACCCTTGCTGCCAGCCCTGCGGGCCCACCCCGCTGGCCAACAGCTGCAATGAACCCTGTGTCAGGCAGTGCCAGAGCTCCACCGTTGTCATTGAACCCTCCCCCGTGGTGGTGACCCTGCCCGGACCCATCCTCAGCTCCTTCCCACAGAACACCGCCGTGGGATCCTCCACCTCCGCTGCCGTTGGCAGCATCCTCAGCTGCAATGGAGTGCCCATCAACTCTGGGGGCTTTGACCTCTCCTGCATCACCAACCGCTCCTGCGGCAGAATCTGCTGAAGCTGCTGCTGACGCCCCACACGAGGACCCCCAGGAGACAGAAATGGATGGAGCACGGAGACCTTGGCCATGGTGCTCAGAGGGACTGAGCAGCCACAGCTCCACCTGCCCTGCCCCAGGGCTGCCTGGGCTCTCTGAAAACACAGCCCTTGCTTGACTCCCCTGTTTCCTCCCCTCTTCTTTCTCTGTCTCTTTGCTGCCTTCTGCTCTCCTGGGCTCTGATCACGCTCTAAGCCCCATCCAAGGTCTGACTGCACCCTGGCCAAGGGCCAGAGCCTCCTCCTACCTCCCCCTGGTGCTCCCTGCACCACGGTGCCCACTCATGGCACCTCCTTTCCACCTTTTCCACTCTAAATTAAAGTTCTGCTGCATCCCAGCCCATGCCTCTGTGTGGTCCTTCCCTGTCCCCACGCTCTGCCAGCTGCCAGAGAGAAAGGTGTCACTCTGGGCAGATGGGGCAGGCACAGAGCAGAGCCAGGGCCTTGCTGAGGGAGGGAAGGGGGAGACACCAACAGTGGGCTCCTGTCCACAAACTGTCCCTTGCAGCTGACCAAGGTGTCCCTGGCTCCTGCAGAGCCTGCAGCCCGAACACAAACTCCCTCCTCAGCCTCTGGGAAGGCCCTGCAGCTGATGGGGAGCCCAACCAGCGTCCAGCTGCGGACTCCATCTCACCTGGAGTCATGCTGGAGGGGGGCTGGCACTGGGAGCTCTTTCTGCATCCACAACACCTCTGAGCTCTCCCTGGCAGGGCAGCTCCTGGAGCTCAGGAGGGTCCCTCTGCGTGGGGTAGGCGTGGCAGTGGTGGTGGTGGCTGTAGGACAAAGTGCTCCTCACACCCCCTGTGTTCCTCCTGCTGCCTGTCCCTGCTGAACCTCTGACCACAAGACATCTCCAGCTACAGCATCTCTGTCCCTCAGCCCAGGTTCAGCAGGGCCATTCCTCACCCACCTGCCTTTGTGCCCTCCTGCTACAAGCTGTTGGTCCCTTCTGCAGCATTTCCTCTCTGTCTGTCTTCCCTTTAGCCTTCTGTTTAGGTCTTGCCAGGCTGTTGTCTCTCCCCAGCCAGGCTGCCAGCCTTTCCTGCCCCACAGCTCTGAGAGGGGTCTAGGTGCAAGGCAGGAGTTCCTGAAGCCAGCACTAGGCTCACAACAGGGCTTCAGGCACAGAGAGTCATCCAGACCAGACGAGGTTCCCCTTGTGCTCCTCCAGCCACGATCTAGGGAACAGCCACCGTCTCTTTTTAACACCACTAGTGGGTCCCTTCTTACCATGCCCAGACACCAAGACTTCTCCTCCTTCCCACTAAGCCCTGCAGCTCCAGCTCCTCACCCTGCCCAAACCTGGCTCAAACACCAGTCCTGCCAGGGGGGTGAGGCAGCACAGGGAGCACCTGCTGTTCACCGAGCCTCTTGACTGCTCTTTCCTCCAATTATAAGCAGATTGTCACAGGAAGTTTCCAACGTACTGGGGAAACCCAGAGATTTGTTATAGGGTGACTTGTTGGGGTCATGGAGACATGATGGAATGGCTTGCTCGACTACAGGATATTACCACCCACCACTGAGGGTAACTGGGGTTCTGGAGTGGGTTAGAGTGAAACAACACTGAATTACTGATATTTACATATATATGTAATTATATATATTGGTGCCTTGGTCCTGCTTACAGAGAAAGGGGGTGGAGTCACACCATGTGAGTTTGACCAAGTTGTTTATTCCACACCACCCGTGTATCACCGAGCTGTGGTTTCAGAAAGAAAAGCCAGGGGCTAGAATGGGTAGTGCATCATCTTGCCTGTCTGCCCTCAATGGGAGGGTGTTGGGATCAGCCCCTGTGGACTTGACTCCTCATCCATCACCACTGGTCCCCTTTCCATTCCTTCAAGCCGCAGCACACGTAATTGGTGCCCATTTTGGGTCAAACCCACAACCCTGAGGTTGAAAGTCTCACTCTCTACCCACTGAGCTAATTAAATGTGCTGGTTTTAACACCAGCAGGGAACTAGACTCCAAATAAGCCACTCCCTTTCCTGCCCCCCCTTGTGGTAAGGGAAGGACAATAAAGGTGAGATTATGGGTTGCAATAACAATTTACTAGAAGCACAAAGCAGTAGAATAAGACATGCACAATAACAGAATCACAGAATATCCTGAGTTGGAAGGGACACACAAGGATCATTGAGTCCAGCTCCTGGCCCTGCACAGGACCATCCCCAGGGGTCACACCATGTGCCTGAGAGTGTCATTGAGATACTCCTTGAGCTCTGGCAGCCTTGGTGCTGTGCCCACTGCCCTGGGGAGCCTGTTCAGTGCCCAAACACCCTCTAGGGAAAGAACCTTTTCCTAATATAACTAAACCCAAAGCTCTCCTGACACAGCTTCAGACCATTCCCTCAGTCCTGTCCCTGGTCGCCCCAGAGCAGAGCTCAGGGCCTGCCCCTCCTCTGCCCCTCCCCAGGAGGCTGTAACTGCAGTGAGGTCTCCCCTCAGTCTCCTCTTCTCCAGCTGAACACACCAAGTGCCCTCAGTGTCCTCACACTCCTTCCCCTCAAAACCCTTCACCACCTTCATTGCCTCCCTTTGGACACTCTCTAATGGTTTCATGTCTTTCCTATATTGTGTCCCCCCAACGTGCCCAAATGTTGAGGTGAGGCCGCCCCAGGGCAGAGAGGAGCAGGACAATCCCCTCCCTGATGCCCCTAGCACAGGGATGTCCCTCCTGGCTGCCAGGGCACTGCTGACTCAGGGACAACTGGCACCCACCAGCACCCCCAGGGCCCTTTCCTGGCACTGCTTCCCAGCCTCTCATTCTCACTCTGTCCATGCATCCAGCGTTGCCCCATTGCAGGTGGAGAATCCGGCAATGGCAGCATTAATAGTAAAGTGTACAAAGGTGAAGGTGTTTTACCCACAAAAGGGTATTCACCACCAGGAGAAAACAAAGCCAGATTGGCCTGCACTTTCCGTAGGTCAGGCCCATGTGGTCTCCAGGAAAAGGCAATATAAGTGACCATCCCTGTGCCCCATGCCCCATGATATTCGGGGTTCAGAGGTTCCATGGTTAAAAATTCCCATCCCCAAACCCAAGGCAATGGACAACAATGGTAGGCAAACCCCCAAAATCGAGCTCATCCACGTCACACAGCCCGCCTTTCCTGACCGCTGGCTGTGCTCGGCAGTTTTCGGCCTGGCTCTTCTCCTGCCTCAGTCCCCTGCTGTCTCCTTCCCCCCAGCTGCTCCCAGTCTGCCAGCTCTCCATTCCCCCTGTGGCTTCTTCCTCTCTGCCAGCACCGAGGGCTCAGTTCTGCTGGGCTTGGACCAGCCCCGAGGGCTCACGTTCCGCTGGGCTTGGACCAGCAGCTCCTCCTTCCTCGGAGCGGGGACTGCACTCCGATGGGCTTGGTCTCGTTGCCGCCTTTCTCGGAGCTTGTCACTGTTTGTCCTCCAGCACTCACGCCTTGGAGCCACGGCCTGAAGGAACGGAGAGGGGACTGGCAGTGATGGAAGAGGGGCCGGGTCCGCAGGAGCCGATCCCAACACCTTCCAGCGGAGGGAGGCAGGAGAGGTTGATGCAGCCCCCAGCTTTTCCTGCCAAAACCACACCCAGTAATCAATGACATTCCCATGATGGGATAAACAACTTGGTCACACCCGCGCAGTGCTAAAACTCCACCTCCTTTCTCTGTCACTGGGAGAGCGTCTGTGCCATCCATGCCCACCCTGGTGCAGGGACGTCGCTTGTCTGGGCAAAAGCCTGGAAAAGAGAGGATTTGCTCCCATGGGCAAGGGCCCTAAAGACAGTGAAGGGTCTAGAGGAGAAGGTGGGTGCAGTGATTGAGATCACTTGGCTTGTTCAGCCTCAAGAATGCTGAGAGAAGACCTCATCCCAGACTGCAGCTTCCTCACGAGGGGCAGCAGAGGGGAAGGTGGTGACCTCTTCTCTCTGGTGACCAGGGACAGGGCCGGAGGGGACAGCATGAAACTGTGTCAGAGGAGGTTTAGGCTGGATATTAGGAAAATATTATTCCCCCAGAGGGTGGTCAGGCACTGGAACAGGCTTTCCAGAGTTTGGTCACGGCTCCAAACCTACCAGAAATCAACACTCTCAGGCACATGGTGGCATTGTTGGGGTGTCCTGTGTAGGACAGGAGTTGGGCTCGATGATCCTGGTGGGTCCCTTCCAACTCAGGATATTCTGTGATTGTGTGAAGTTTGAGCTCTGGGGGCAGTTCTCCCCTGTCTGTGCTATTTCACCCCCATAGCCAGAAACGTCCAGTCAGTGAACCTCTTTCTGAAAGCAACTTCTCTTCAGGGCATGGATGAAGTGGTGAGAAAGCCTCTGCAGTGGAAATTTTCTCCCTCTACAAGCCAGGACAGAACCACTCTTAAACTGCACACACCTACTTTGACCTTGGCTCATTGCATTGTTCCAAGGGCTGAAAAAAACTGTTGAAGGCTCTACCACGTCCAGCAGTCCTGGGACAAAAACTTCTTTGGTCTTCACAGAGCTTTTTTCCCACTGTAGAGAAAGGAGGGATCGTTCCCAGACATAACAAAATGGATTCTAGCATGCAGTTTCTGTGGGAAGTGGACCCTCAAACCACAAGGAAGTAAAATTTCATGGTAGATGTGGACCATGTTATCCTGGTGTAGCAGAGAAACACAGTGGTGCTGTGTATGAGCTTTCCTTCTGCAAAGTTTAAGGCTGTCTGTGGATGCCATTAGCAGTAAAATCCCTTTGTCAGATGGAATGTCATCACCCTGCTAGTTTTGCAAGGCAAAGTACAGTATGACTAAGCAAACTTGATGCAAGTCTGTGTTAACAGTCATTTTAGAAACACCAAACATCTGGTCCCAGAACAAAGATTGAGCAACATCTCTCTCCCTGGGCATCTTGGGAGAGCATCTCTAAGGGTAAAGGATGACACAGAGGCAAGGGCTCAAATGCAAAAGAAATTTAATGAGTCCAAAGACAGAAATTAGGTCATTTTGAACAATGGTCATGGTAAATTTAGCACCAGGAAGTCATAAGAGATTGTGCCCCATGACTGTGGCTGAGAACCCTCTAGATGACCATCTGCCTGCCCCACAGAGGGAGCAGGGCCAGCAGGTCCTCCCCAGGCTGGTTCTGTGAGGGCCTCACAGACCAGGGGAGCACAAGGGAACAAGGACAGAGGACAGAAAGCAGAGAGTGGCAGAGGGCAGAGGCAGGGCTGGGCCGTGTTTGCCCAGACCCCAGGCTGGCCCCGTCCTTCTGCAGGGGCTGCTGGGCTGGCTCAGCCCCTCTGGAAGCAGCAAGATGATGCTCCAGCATCAGTGAAAAACCATCTTGGGAGTCCCTGAGGGCCTTCCCCAGGGCCTGGGGCAGCAGCTTTAGCAGATGAAGCGGCTCCTGCCACAGAGGCCACTGCCCAGCCCAGAGAGGCCAAAGCCCCCGGAGTTGATGGGCACTCCCTGAGAGCTGAGGATGCTGCCAACGGCAGCGGAGGTGGAGGATCCCACGGCGGTGTTCTGTGGGAAGGAGCTGAGGATGGGCCCGGGCAGGGTCACCACCACGGGGGAGGGCTGGATGACCACATGGGAGTCCTGGCACTGCCTGACACAGGGCTCATTGCAGCTGTTGGCCAGCGGGGTGGGCCCGCAGGGCTGGCAGGGCAGGCACGGGGTGTAGCAGGACATGTCTCAAAGGCAGAGCTGCACCTGGCACAGAGGGCAGGGGAAGAAAAACATGAGGGGTGAGTGAAAGCCTGTCACAACACCAAAAGGGAGAGAAGGCACAAGGTGGCACCAAGAGGTGGAGGTGTCATAGAGTCACAGAATCACAGAATATTCTGGGTCAGAAGGGATCCATAAGGATCATGGAGCCCAACTCGTAAGTGAATGACCCGGACAGGAATCAAATCCACAACCTTAGCCTCGGGAGGCCCACAGGTTTCTCCTTCTCCAAAGCCCAAAAGAGACCCACAAAATGCAACCAAGCTCAGGGAGATCCCTTCCTAGCCCATAACACGTAACTGAGGTCCAGCCTCTCTCCTTACCACCCGTTTTGCACCCTTCCCTCTCCCGTGGCAAGCAGCCCCAAAAGCAAGTCTAGAAGCAAAGAGCAGTTTTGTGCTGAAAAATCCCATCAAAGGATGTTGAGGGGAAAGAAGAAAAGAAGGATAAAGAGCTTCAGACTCACCTTGTTCCCAAGGAGATCGTGTCAGGAGGAGTGGATGAGATGGTGAGAAGAAGGACCCACTTTTATACTTCTCCTGCACTGCCCCAGGCCCGCAGTCACTGCACCAGGGCAGTAATTTTCCAGCAGACTCATCTCCAAAGCAAACTATCCCACCTAATGCCCGAGGCTGTGTTTTGTTTTCCATCAGCACTGCTAGGACATTTCCTCATTTCTGCCATGCCCATTAGGCTTTGTAGGCTCCTTTCAAGTTCCATGATGACAGGTCCAAGGATTTCCCAAGAGGGATCACGTCACCACCATCAGAAGATGTGCCCTCAAGTGTAGGAGAGGTCTGTGCAGGTGTAGGACATGGAACTGGGGAAATCTGGTGAGGTTCTTTTCACCGCCCCCATTGCAGAAGAGTTTGAATCTCCTCCTGCCAATGCCAGACTCCATCCTGGGTACACAAAGGCTCCTGTGCCTGACCATGTGGCTTATCCTTCACCCTCAGTCCCCTACTGATTTACCTGGAAGAGTCATCCCCTCTCATGGCCATCTCTGGGGGTCTCATATCACTGTCTTCAGTCACCATGAAGAAGGAAAATATTATCCTTCCAAAATCCATGATTATCCAAGAGTTCTGATGGAGTCAGGTCTCTCCTCACTACGTGAGGGGTGTCTTGGGCCTTGGGACAGCACCTTGGATGCCCCATTCTCCTCATGCTGCCATGTACTTTGGCTGCACTGTCTAGACCCTGAAAACCAGGAGACATTTTTCCAAAGATGTTGACTGCCCTTTGAGCCCCTGAAGCTGTGGGTGTGTTGGTGAGAAGGTCGTGCTGACAGCAATGGCTGTTGTGGCTGCCTGGAGCTGTGTACTCAGGTACAACCCAGTGCTTGGACCAGTTTTCCTGGGTTATGGTTGGAGCTGCCCTTGCTGGAGGGGAATTGTGTCCCTGCAAGGGACGTGGGTCTACACACAACACACACTCCTGGCTTGCCCTCACACCAAATGCTGACGCAGGCCAGCCCAAAATTAGAGTGTGACTCGCCACAGCTCGGGAGAGTCTATCCCAGGAAATTTGCCTACTGAAGGCGTTCCCTTGCCCTCCTGGGATGCTGAAGCTCAAATGCCAAGAGAATATTCTGATGTATAGGACAAGAGATGAATCCCTACCAGCGGGAAGATGTTTTCTGCAACCCTTTCTGTCCCCCCACAGAGTATTCAGGAGAGCTCCTCACCACAGCATGGTCTTTTTGGCCCGGAGTAAGAGGCTTGTGCATCTGTTCCACTCTCCAAGTCTCTCCCCAAGGCACACCCTCTCTCACAACATAGGAGGTCTGAGGGCTCTCAGACTGTAGCGTAGTTGAGTCTCTAGCCTGTACTTCTTGAAGAGGTTTTTCATTTCCAGGTGCATTCATCCTTCATGAATGCCAGAGGGCTCCTGTGGCCCAGTTCCCCAGATAGTCTAGGACTCCCTTTACAGCAGCCATGACCTGGAATGCATCAGCTGGCTTTCACTGGTTTGCAGGCAGTCCTTGTTTGATGCCCACTCACTGCTGGCAAGGCCCCCTCAGCTTCTTGGAACGCTTTCAGGGGATGCAGCAGCCTGGGAGGCCTCGTAGGTGACGACTGGGAGAGGCACTGACTCCTCTATCTCCTCACCTCTGAGATAACCTTCCATCATGTGAAAGACCCCCTTCATAATGCAGTCCAGGATGCTGTTGGATGACATTTCCCTAAGGGCCTGGGACTGCCTCACGGTGTCCTCCAGGCCCCAGCTCCACAGCTGCAAAGCTCTTTGGCAGCCAGTTGGTTCCAGCCATTTTGTGGCTGCTGTGTCTTTCCAAGGGAGCCGAGAGCAGCCTTGCCCTGACACCAACAGGGTGCGTGGAACCAACTCACACACACTCGTGTCAGTCCAGTCTGCTTAAATGTTCCCACACCTTGTCCTGCCCTAGTGCAGGTCAGCCTTTCCTGCTGCCTTTCCTGCTGTCAACTTTCCAAGGCACATCAGGAGCCCAATCTCTTGACAGCAATTCCTGCTGGCAAAGGCCAAGGCGAAGAATCCCTTCAGTATCTCCACCTGTCCTGTCCCCAGTGAAGCTGCCCCAGTCAGCCTCTGGACAAATGTCCCTTTTGCTACTCATCTACTTGGAAGAATTTCTTGAGCCCTCTGCCTGATTTGCCTGTTTCAGGTGGGCTTTGGTTGTCCCCGACCCTGCACACCCAGACAAGATGGAAAATGTTCTCCCCAGAGCAAACTGCAGCAACAGGAAGAGAGTTAAAACATCTTCCTACAGAGGCAGCTGTAAAGAATTCTAATTCACAGCTCCAAGCCAACATTCCCTGCCTGTGTAGGACCCCTTCAGCACCTGGAGGACATCTTCTGCCTTCACTGTCACAACGATACCCAGGATGTCCTCGAGCTCCTCAGCTCAGCACATGAAAGCAGCCGACACGGCAGAGCAGGCACGTCAGAAACGAGGAAACGAAGTGGCAACGTTGACAGAAACCAAAACGCAACCCAGGCCATTATGTAGAACGTTTTGTTTTTGAGGTGAGTCTGCTGGAAAATTACTGCCCTGGTGCAGTGACTGTGGGCCTGGGGCGGTGCAGGAGTAGTATAAAAGAGAGTCCTTCTCCTCACTCTCTCATCCACTCCTCTCGCCTCCATCTCATTGGGAACAAGGTGAGTCTGAAGCTTTTTCTCATCCTTCTTTTCCTTCTCCTCCTCCAATGCACCTCAGCTCATACCCGCCCCAGTCCTATGTGGGCTCCTGGAACTGCTATCACGGGAGAGGGGAGGGGGTGGGAAGGGGCAGAAATTGTGCCGTGATCAGAGGTTGAAGCTTAATGAGGTGCCTCCTGAGGTATGGGGTAGGAAGGGATCTCTCTGGGCTTGGGTGCTATGAACAGAGTTATTTGGGGATGAAAGGAGGGTGATACCTTTGGACCTCCTTACACAGTCCCCAGCTCTTTTCTCCAGCTCATGACTTACCTCACTCTTGGTGAGCTGACAGGCTGCTCCATATCTACAGTTTCTGCTCTGTCTCCCCTGCCCTCTGTGCCAGGTGCAGCTCTGCCTTTGAGACATGTCCTGCTACACCCCGTGCCTGCCCTGCCAGCCCTGCGGGCCCACCCCGCTGGCCAACAGCTGCAATGAGCCCTGTGTCAGGCAGTGCCAGGACTCCCATGTGGTCATCCAGCCCTCTCCTGTGGTGGTGACCCTGCCCGGGCCCATCCTCAGCTCCTTCCCACAGAACACCGCCGTGGGATCCTCCACCTCCGCTGCCGTTGGCAGCATCCTCAGCTCTCAGGGAGTGCCCATCAACTCCGGGGGCTTTGGCCTCTCTGGGCTGGGCAGTGGCTACTGTGGCAGGAGCCGCTTCCCCTGCTAAAGCTGCTGCCCCAGGCCCTGGGGAAGGCCCTCAGGGACTCCCAAGATGGTTTTTCACTGATGCTGGAGCATCATCTTGCTGCTTCCAGAGGGGCTGAGCCAGCCCAGCAGTCCCTGCAGAAGGACGGGGCCAGCCTGGGCTCTGAGCAAGCATGGCCCAGCCCTGCCTCTGCCCTCTGCCACTCTCTGCTTTCTGTCCTGTGTCTTTGTTCTGTGCTCCCCTGGTCTGTGAGGCCCTCACAGAACCAGCCTGGGGAGGACCTGCTGTCCCTGCTGCTTCTGCGGTCATCTGCTGGAATCTCCACCAGAGTTACTTGGTGCAGACTCCTATGTGCCCCTGGTTCTCCCTGCACTCAGAGTTACCCAGTTTCCAACTTTTGACTCAATAAAGTTCTGCTGCATTCGAGCCCTTGCCTGTGTGTCATCCTTCCCCTGCATATGCCATCACAGAATGATCTGGCTGTTGCTGGAGGTGCTTGTGTGGTGGCCATTATCACAGGGTTGCTTTGACTGTGCTGAGAGTGTGATCTCCTCCTTTCAAACTTCTCTACCTATCTGTGGCCAGATAGAATAATCCAACACAGTTCAATGACAGAGACACACGACAAGTGCATACCACACACTCTCAGCAAGCCCAATTCCCTCAGCCTTCCTCATCATCATGCTCCAGCCCCCTCACCATCTCGTCCCTCTTCTGCTCAGCTTGCTGAGCTTGGTCAAAATCTTTCATAGGATGAGAGAATCATTTAGGTTGGAAAGTGCCCTATGACCATCTAGTCCAACCATGTATCTAATGCTGTCACACCCACCACTAAACCCTACCACGAACTGCCACATCTGCACATCTTTTAAACACCTCCAGGGACAGTGACTCGACCACTTCCCTGGGCAATCTGGTCCTGTGCTTGACAATCATTTCAGTGAAGATATTTTTCCGAATGGCCAATCTCAATCTCCCCTGTTGCAACCTGAGGGTGTATTCTCTCATCCTATCACCTGTTACTCGGGAGAAGAGAGTGATAAGGTTCCTCTCTCAGTCTAACTTTTCTCCAGGTTTGACACCCCCAGCTCTCTCATCTGCTCCTCATCAGATTTGTGCTCCAGACCCTTCCCCAACTCTGTTGCCCTTCTGTGGACACACTCCAGCCCCTCAATGTCCTTCTTGCAGTGAGGGGCCCAGAGCTGGACACAGCATTCAAGGTGTGGCTTCACCAGTGCCGAGGACAGGGGGACAATCAGTGCCCTGGTCCTGCTGGCCACACTATTCCTGTTACAAGCCAGGATGCCATTGGCCTTCTTGGCCACCTGGGCACACTCAGGCTCATGTTCAGCCACTGACACCACCACCACCAGGTCCTTTCCTACAGGCAGTTTTCCAACCACTCTGCCCCCAGCCTGGAGCACTGCAGGGAGTTGTTGTGACCCAAGGGCTGGACCCAGCATTTCTCCTTGTTGAACTTCATACAGTTGGCCTTGGCTAATCAATCCAGCCTGGTCAGATCCATCTGTAGAGCCTTTCTAACCTCCAGCAGATCTAGTGCAACAGTGGCACCCAACTTTGAGTCATCTGCAAAGAGTGCGCACTTGATCCCCTCATTCAGGGTGTCCATAAAGATACTGAACAGAACTGGACCCAAAACTGAGCCCTGGGCAACACCACTAGTGATCAGCCACCAACTGGATTTAACTGATTCACACTACTCTCTGGGCCCAGCCATAAAGGCAATTTTTTTATTCAGTGAATATGATACACATTCAGGTCACGAGAAGACAGTTTCTCCAGGAGAATGCTGTGGGAAATGGTGTCAAAAACTTTACTAAAGTCCAGGTAAACAACACCTACAACCTCTCCCTTGTCCCCTAAGTGGGCTGGTTGTCTTGTCATAGGAGATCAGGTTAGTCAAGCAGGATATATCTTTCCTACAGCCATTCCGACTGGGCCCGCTCACCTCGTTGTCCTATATGTGCCTTGTGAGTGCACTCAAGAATATCTGCTCCACAACCTTCCCTGGTGCCAAGGGCAGGCTAATGGGCCTGTAGTCCTCTGGATGCTCCTTCTGGCCCTTCTTGTAGGTGCAGCTTTCTTGCATTAGAGCCCAAAATTCAACAAGGATGTTGATGACCGTCCCGAGTGTCTGGAAATAGTCCTGGTGTCTGGAAACAGCCCTGGCAGTGGCACCTCCTTTGATGGCATTACCATAAAAGCATCTTTTCCTGGTCTTGCTTTTGGGCTGCTGTTTCTCAGGGACAGAAGGACAGCTGGCTGCTACCAAGCCAATGCCTGACCAGGGCTCTGGGTGGACATGTGTCACCCTGCCAAGCTGCGTCCTGCAGCAGTTCAGCCACTGCCCTCCCTCAGCTGCTCCTGGACAACCCTTTGAGACACTGCCTCTCTTCCTGCTCTGAATTTCTCCCTGCCTCCATCTCTCCATATTTCTTTCCAGGAAACCCTGGGCACAGACAGGGAAGGAGGAAAATGAGTGAAACAAGAACTGCCTGTGGGTCTGTGTGGTGTCTAAGCTCCCCCTGGCCATTTGTATTCACTCCACTATCACGGGGGGATCAACCAAGAACTGGAAATGCAAGGGAGGGAAATACTCCTGGGTAAAGATAATGGCAGTTGGGAAGGAAAGGAAAGGAACAATAGAGGAAAAAGCACAAGTTGTACAAGAGCAATCACCCACCACCTTGCAGCAGCAGCTCAATGCCCAGCCATCTCCAAAGAGAACAACTCCTTTGGAGAGACTGCCCACAGTTTTATTGTGGTATGTTATATGGCATGGCAAAGCCCTTCCATCAATTCAGCTGAACCACTGGAAAGACATTTTCTACTTGATTCTTGCTCCCTGGCACAGTGGCAGCCAGAGAAGGAGGAATTGCTACCTTACCTCTCATCTCATCTCCTTGGCTCTCCTCTGCTTGCCTCGCCTCCTATTACCCTTGGAGGTCATTCTCCCCTCCTTTTGTGAGTGCTGAGGGCTCCCCAAGTACCCCCATCTTCCCCAGGGCCTACAGTCTCCTCAGAAGTGGCAGAAAACAATCATTCTTATGGTGATTTGGTCTTGTCTGGCTACCAGGTGGTGGAGTCACAGTTATTAACTTATTGATCACATCCACAGGGACGTCACAACACCCACCCTGCTATTTTACTTCCAAGAAACACATCCCCTGTGCAGGTCCTTCAACTTGGCTTCTCTTCAAGGCCAAGCCACCTTCCAAAAGAATTGGAATTATTCTTTTGCACTTCTCCAACACTTCTCCTTTCTTGCCCCATGCGACAGGGGAACTGAACAAGTAAAAGTAAGTAAACTGACAGCCTTCTTGCCTGACCTTGGCAGCTGTCTTCCCCCTTCAGACCTCACACACAGACTTCCTTCCACCTTCAGGGTGGGCTCTCAGCATCCTCAGTGCTCCCTCTGCTCCTGCAGGAAGAGCCAGAGGGGCTGTGCAGCAGGAGCTTGGGGCTCCCTTTCCCACTGACCCCAGTGGAACAGGACGGGCTCCAATGGGTCACCCCTCACAGCTGAGGGGCTGGCAGGGAGAGAGTTTTCCTTCAAACTTGCAAGGACAGGAAGATGCTCTCTCCACAGTTAGTGCATCCTCTTTGCTGATTCCTGGTCAAGCCCTTTCTCCCCTCACTCGATCCATCGACAAGGGATCACCTCCTTGTCCACTGTTTCTTTTCCCCTGCTGGGACAATTACCACACGTGTTGTTTGGGTCTTTACCTCAACCCTGGTGTGCTCACATGAGAGTTGGGTGTCTGCCTCAACCACCATGTTCTTAACTGTAATTTGATGCATGGCCCTACTGTGACATCCTCAGAAGTGATTTGGGTCCCTGTCTGAACCACTGTCCCCTGGCAGTGCTGAATGGTGGCTCAACAGGCACAGGTGAAGCTTAGCTGCCACACAGGGACCAGCTACCTCAGGGCATGTTTCACTGTTGCCACACCAAAAACTTGTCTTTTACACCACCCTGACCCCAGATACCTCAAACCCCATATTAAGTCAGTAGAGTTAATTAGTATTTTTAAACGCCTCGCACTAAGACGGAAAAGGAGTTGTGAGTCAGCACAACAAAACAACCTGTGTAATTCTTGGGTGAGAAAGGAGAGGTGTATTCCCTCCTCCTCCCCAGCAGGCAGCTCCCCCAGCACAGTATCATCTCTTCTGGCCACCAAAATCCCATCACTCCCACTCCTCAGAGAGTAAGGGGGGAGGGGGTAAAATAAAATTAAAATACAGTGTGTTGAGATAAAGGCAGTTTAATGAAGTTAAGCAAGGAAACAGTGCAGAAACACAGCAAAGCCAAGAGATTTATTATCACCTTTCCATCAACAGGCAATGTCCAGTCACTCCTGGGAAGCAGGGTCACATTTAGCAGTTCCTTCAGAAGACAAACAATCTACTAATGAATGCTCCACCCCCCACACACCTACTACTTTCTCTCAGCATTTACTGCTGACCATGATGTCCGATGGTGTGGAATGTGCCTGTGGTCAGCTGTCCTGGCTGGGTACTATCCAGCCTTTTGCCCACACCCACCCTACTGGTGTTCTGGAGAGGAGGTTGGAGATACAGAATTGATGCTGGGCAAGTCCTGCCCAGAAAAACCCCAAACACTTCTCAGGACCATTCCACCTCCAAGGACAAGGAACTAGCAGAGTTAATGTGGTAAAACTTGACTCCATCTTATGGAGGCCCCACACAATGGTGTTACCCATCACTGCATATTCCTCCCAAACAAACACTCACAGAAACACACCTGAAAACCGTCTTTTACCCTGGGCATCTTGAGGGAGCACCTGCAGGAAAAAAGGATGATACAGAGACATGGACTGGGATGCAACAGAAATTTATTGAGTCAAGAGGGAAACAAGGTTGCCCGGAGTGAAGGTCCCAGTAAGGGACACCAGGGACCCGAAGGAATCTGTGCCCCTTTAGCTGTGATAGAGACCCCTCCAGGAGTCCATCTGCCTGATCCAGGGGGGGAACAGGGCCAGCAGGTCCTCCCCAGGCTGGTTCTGTGGGGCTGAGAGCCCACAGGAGCACAAGGGAACAAGAACACAGGACAGAAAGCAGAGAGTGGCAGAGGGCAGAGGCAGGGCTGGGCTGTGCTTGCCCAGAGCCCAGGCTGGCCCCGTCCTTCTGCAGGGGCTGCTGGGCTGGCTCAGCCCGTCTGGAAGCAGCAAGATGATGCTCCAGCATCAGTGAAAAACCATCTTGGGAGTCCTTGAGGGCCTTCCCCAGGGCCTGGGGCAGCAGCTTTAGCAGATGAAGCGGCTCCTGCCACAGAGGCCACTGCCCAGCCCAGAGAGGCCAAAGCCCCGGGAGTTGATGGGCACTCCCTGAGAGCTGAGGATGCTGCCAACGGCAGCGGAGGTGGAGGATCCCACGGCGGTGTTCTGTGGGAAGGAGCTGAGGATGGGCCCAGGCAGGGTCACCACCACGGGGGAGGGCTGGATGACCACGGTGGAGTCCTGGCACTGCCTGACACAGGACTCATTGCAGCTGTTGGCCAGCGGGGTGGGCCCGCAGGGCTGGCAGGGCAGGCACGGGGTGGAGCAGGACATGTCTCAAAGGCAGAGCTGCACCTGGCACAGAGGGCAGGGGAGGCAGAGCAGGGAGATGGGTGAGGAGCAGCCTCTCACCCCACCATGAGGGAGCCATGGCAAACCAAGATGGAGGAGAGAGCTGGAGGTGCTGCAGGGATGCCCACAGGGTTTTCCTTACACTGAGCCCACAAGCTCCCCATCAAGAGCAACCAAGCCCAGAGAGTTCCTGGGCTAAACCCATCACTCACTTCACCCAAACCCCAGCCTCCCTCCATGTGACCTCTTGGTGTCACCTCCCATGGAGAACAGTCCCATAATGCAGCACAGGACAAAAGGGTATGCACTGGGAAACAGGAGGAGGAAGACGAAGAGACAGGAGAGGAGAACAGTCACCAGACTCACCTTGTTCCCAAGGAGAAGGAGGCAAGAGGAGTGGATGAGAGAGCGAGGAGAAGGGCCTGCTTTTATACTGCTCCTGCACTGCCCCAGGCCCACAGTCACTGCACCAGGGTAGTAATTTTAAAAGAGACTCATCTCCAAAGCAAAACATCCTACGTGATGCCACAGGTTGTACTTTTGTTTCCATCAACGCTGCAGTTTCATTTCCTCATTTCTGACATGACCATTAGGCCTCCAAGCATCCTTTCAAGTACTGAGATGAAAGGCCCAAGGCCTGGGCAGGGACACATCAGTACAGGAAGATGTGCCAGAGGGGTCTCTGGAGAAATGGAATGTGGGATTGGGGAGCAATGGGAGATTCATGTCCACCCTCTTTTGCTGCAATAAGGTCATGCTGAGGGTAAAGTCTGTAGGGTTGCCTGGAGCTGTGTACTTGGTAACAGCCCCATGCTGGACATGGTTTTCTCTGTGCAGGGATGGAGCTGCCCTTGCCTGAGGGGAATTCAACCCTGACTGAGACTCAACCCTGCAGACAGAACACACTCCTGGCTTGGCCCAGCACCCGAAGGCTGACACAAGGCCAACCCAAAATTAGAGCGTGACTGGCCATGGGCTGGGAGAGGCTGTCCCAGGAAATTTGCCTACTGAAGGCATTCCCTTGCCCTCCTGGGATGTGTCCCAGCTGCCTCCATGTATGCAGGGCAGGGAAGAGCATCGCTGCTTGGCGTGGGCTGAGAGCTGGGTTTGTACGCAGGACCCTTCTGGGTACACAAGGCTGCTCTTAATTCTGATCCAAAAAGTTCTTCTTTCTCAGAGGCAGCTGTGCATCACTGTCATTTCCCCATGACAGAATCCTTGAGGCTGCAAATAACCTCTGGACGTCAGCTCTTCAAACCACCCCTGCTCCAGGTTTCCCTCCACAGGCTTTCCTGACTCAGATCCAGGTGGGTTTGACTTTCCTGACAACTCCATGTGGGTTTGGATTTCCTGCCCCAGGCCTGGAACACTCAGACAGCCTGGAAACGTTCTCTGTGAACAAAGGGTATGAGGAGGGAGAGAGAGGAGACATTGCCTGGAGCAGTAGTGGCTGCTCCAGGGTATCCTTACCAGGGCATCCTCAGGCCTGGCAGTGCAGCCCATGAAAGGAGCTGCAGCACAGACCAAGCACGTCAGAAATGAGGAAATGGGATGGCAGCAGGGATGGAGATCCAGAACACCCTGTGGCATTGGGTGGGAAGCTTTGCTTTGGAGGTGAATGTGCTGGAAAATTGCTGTCCCTGTGCAGTGACCTGTGGACCTGGGGCAGTGCATGAGCAGCATAAAAGCAAGCCCTGCTCCTCACTCTCACATTCACTCCACTCACTTCCAGTTCCTTGGGATCCAGGTGAATCTGAAGCCCTTTCTTTTCCTCCTCCTCTGGAGTTTCCATGTCTATCCTGTCCTTTTGGTCTCCTTTGGATTCTGAGAAATGCCTGTCATGGGAGAGGGAAGGGGTCAGAAGGTGTGCTGGGGGAGAGGCTGGGTTTTGGCTGAGGTGTCTCCTGAGCCCTGGTCCAGGTGGGGAAGTCCTTGAGCTTGGTCTCTCTTGGGGCCTCAGGGCTTGAGGGACTGAGGGCAAAGTGCTGCTGGTGGGCCTCTCTAAGCAGCCTCGTGCTCTCTTCTCCTTCTTGTGTATTTTCTTCATCCTGGTGGGCCAAGAGACTCCCCTCACTGTCCCTGCTCTGCCTCCCCTGCCCTCTGTGCCAGGTGCAGCTCTGACTTTGAGACATGTCCTGCTCCACCCCGTGCCTGCCCTGCCAGCCCTGCGGGCCCACCCCGCTGGCCAACAGCTGCAATGAGCCCTGTGTCAGGCAGTGCCAGGACTCCACCGTGGTCATCCAGCCCTCCCCCGTGGTGGTGACCCTGCCCGGGCCCATCCTCAGCTCCTTCCCACAGAACACCGCCGTGGGATCCTCCACCTCCGCTGCCGTTGGCAGCATCCTCAGCTCTCAGGGAGTGCCCATCAACTCCGGGGGCTTTGGCCTCTCTGGGCTGGGCAGTGGCCTCTGTGGCAGGAGCCGCTTCATCTGCTAAAGCTGCTGCCCATGGCCCTGGGGAAGGCCCTCAGGGACTCCCAAGATGGTTTTTCACTGATGCTGGAGCATCATCTTGCTGCTTCCAGAGGGGCTGAGCCAGCCCAGCAGCCCCTGCAGAAGGACGGGGCCAGCCTGGGCTCTGGGCAAGCACGGCCCAGCTCTGCCTCTGCCCTCTGCCACTCTCTGCTTTCTGTCCTGTGTCCTTGTTCCCTTGTGCTCCTGTGGGCTCTCAGCCCCAGAACCAGCCTGGGGAGGACCTGCTGGCCCTGTTCCCCCCCTGGATCAGGCAGATGGGATCTCTGCCAGAGCCATGGGGCACACACTGTTGTCTGTCCATGGTTCTCCCTGCCCTGGGTTCCCCACTCAGACCAACCTCATTTTCATCTTTCACTGATTAAAGTTCTCTGGCATCCCAGTCTACGCCTCTGTGTCATCCTTTTTCCTGCAGATGCTCTCTCAAGATGTCCAGGGAGAGAGGAGACCCTCAGGGATGTTTCTGAGAGCATTTATGGGGATGGTTGTGCAATGGCTATTGACACACTGATTGGTACCTGAAAGGCTGTGGGTAGACTTCCCAAAGTAGCCACCCTTTGGAGAGTGCCTGAGCATCACCCTGTTGGTGCAAGGTGCTGGGTGATGACCTTCCCAGCCCTTTTTTTTTCATCCTCTCTTTTGTTTTCTCCTGATCTCAAACCCAGGGTGTCTCACTCTCCTGCTCTCCCCACTCTCCCCCATCCCCCTGGGACAGTGGATCTGGAAAGAGCTGCTCAGTGCTCAGTGCTGACTGGGTTAAACACACCCACACAGGCCCCCAGCCCCTGCATCTCCCCCTTGCCCTGCTCATTCCCTGGCTGTGCCCAGGGCTTCCCGGGAATGTTTCTGGGGAGAGAGAGCCCAGGGAGACCCAGAGCAGGAAGAGAGGCAGGGGGTGTGGGCTGGGTGTCTCAAAGGGCTGTCCAGGAGCAGCTGAGGGAGGGCAGTGGCTGAACTGCTGCAGGACACAGCTGGGCAGGGGGACACGGGTGTGTCCCCCCAGAGCCCTCAGTGGCAGCTGAGTGGGAGCAGTCAGCCCTGTGTGCCCACAGCTCCCTCAACCCCTGCAAGCAGCAGCCCCAAAGCAGGGCCAGGGAAAGGGGCTCCTGCAGTGACCCCATGGGAACAGAAGCCCCTGGCCCCATGTGCCCAGACCCTGAGGACTGTCCTCACCCCCTGGGCTGTGCGAGCAGCAATGTGAGCAGGAAGGAGATCCATGGGAGATACGATGCTGCTCCGCTCAGCACTCGCCTGGTGGCATCCAGGACACTGCTGTGACACGAGGAAAGATGGAGTACAAGGATCCCTTGGCCAAGGGAGTTCAGCAGAGAAGCCCCAGGACTGTGAGGAACTGGAGCACTTCCCTGAGCAGGAGATGCTGAGGGAATGAGGCATCCTGAGTGTGAAGGGGAGACTTTAGTGGGAGACTTGAGAGCAGATTTGGAGCAGCTCTGCTGAGGTGCCCCAGAAGACGGATGCAGGCTCAACACTGGCAGTGCGTGGCTGGAGGACTGGAGACACTGGACTCCCACTGAAAGATGAGAGGTTGGGACTAAATAGATGGAAAATGTTCTTCATCAAGGGGAGGATCCAGCAGTGGAATAATTGCCTGGGAAGGTCGTGCAGTCGCCCTCCTTGGATGCTCATGGTTGACTGAGCTTGGAGCAAGGGCTTGGGCCCAAGAATCTCTGCAGCTTCTTTCCACCTTGACTCTGGCATGATCCAATGACCCTGGGCCCCCTGTGCCTCTGTCCTCTGGGGTAAGGCCAGCAATGAGCAAGAGGGGCTCCTTTTCCTGGTGAGGACAAGGGCAGTGTGAGGAGCTCTGCTGAATGCTGCATTGGGGGAAACAAAGGATTGCAAAAACCATCCCTGCACCAAATTAAAGACTACAAGACCTGTGGTCTCCAGCTCTTGGGACAAAGTTTTCCTGAAGAGGCTGTGGCAGTATGTTCCCTTTCTGTTCTTATGCTTTTGTTTTCCACCTCACTCCCCAACTGTGAACCTCAGTGCTATTGATATTACAGGATCTCCTGGGCATTCCTGGGAAAGAATTCCCTCTGTCTTGTCAATAAACACATTCATCCCTCCTCCCTCTGACTACTTGTGTCACAGTGATGAGCTCACCAAGGCAAAAGACAAGGAGAGCACAACAAAGCAGATGTCAGATGTTGAACTTCACTGGTCACTCCATCCCCAAATGGACAGGGACCTTTGGAAACCAGCAAGTACTGCCTGAGCAGCCTCACTGCAAAACCCAGCTGACAAACACTGCACAGCCATTCCCAACAACCCCCTCCCCGAACCACTCTCAGATAACAGCATTTCCCCTGGGCACATTGGGAGAACGTCTGCAGGGGAAAGGAGGACACAGAGACATGAGCTGGGATGCAGCAGAATTTATTGAGCAAAAGGAGGGGAAAAAAGGTTGCTCTAAATGGAGAACTCAGTTGAGAGAGCACCAGGGGCAGAGAGTCTCTGCCCTTTGGATCTGGCAGACATCCCACCAGGAGTCCATCTGCCTGATCCAGGGAGGAGCAGGGAGAGCAGGTCCTCCCCAGGCTGGTTCTGCGGGGCCAAGAGCCCACGGAGCACAAGGGAACAAGGACACAGGACAGAAAGCAGAGAGTGGCAGAGGACAGAGGCAGGGCTGGGCCGTGCTTGCCCAGAGCCCAGGCTGGCCCCGTCCTTCTGCAGGGGCTGCTGGGCTGGCTCAGCCCCTCTGGAAGCAGCAAGATGATGCTCCAGCATCAGAGAAAAACCATCTTGGGAGTCCTTGAGGGCCTTCCCCAGGGCCTGGGGCAGCAGCTTTAGCAGGGGAAGCAGCTCCTGCCACAGAGGCCACTGCCCAGCCCAGAGAGGCCAAAGCCCCCGGAGTTGATGGGCACTCCCTGAGAGCTGAGGATGCTGCCAACGGCAGCGGAGGTGGAGGATCCCACGGCGGTGTTCTGTGGGAAGGAGCTGAGGATGGGCCCAGGCAGGGTCACCACCACGGGGGAGGGCTGGATGACCACGGTGGAGTCCTGGCACTGCCTGACACAGGGCTCATTGCAGCTGTTGGCCAGCGGGGTGGGCCCGCAGGGCTGGCAGGGCAGGCACGGGGTGGAGCAGGACATGTCTCAAAATCAGAGCTGCACCTGGCACAGAGGGCAGGGGAGGCAGAAAATAAGAGGTTTTTGAAGAGGTTTTGGCTCCCTACCATGACTCAGAGTCTTCCCCTCAGCTCACAAGAACTCCCCCAGCAGCAGCGTTGCCCACCAATCCAATCCCCACACAGCCCATGGCTCAGGACACCTCTGAGCCAAGCCCCAGCCTCCCTCCATACCACACCTTCTGCCCCCTTCCCTCTCCCAGGACCAACAGCCCCAAGAATCCACGTGGTGCACAGAGGCTGGAATGTGCTCAGAAATCCCACAGTAGGGACTGGAGGAGGAGGAGGAGGAGGAGGAAAACAAGCCAAAGCTTCAAACACTCCTCATGCCCATGGCTCGCTTCCCTGATATGCTGACCAATGACACAAGGAAGGACAAAGAGTCAAGTCTGCTCTGAGATATTCAAAAGGAGCAATGGGATGAAGGGAAAGGACTCAAAACTCACCTTGTTCCCAATAAGATGGAGGCAAAGGAGTGGATGAGAGAGTGAGCAGAAGGACCCACTTTTATACTGCTCCTGCACCGCCCCAGGCCCACAGTCACTGCACCAGGGTAACAATTTTCCAATGGACTCACCTCCAAAAATACCCAACCTTATGCCACAGGTGGAGTTTTGTTTCTGTCAACGATGCAGTTTCATTTCCTCATTTCTGGTGTGACCATGAGGATCCACAGAGGGTCTTTTGAAGGATTGGAATGAAAGGCCTGAGGATTTCCTGAGCAGGATCATTTCAGCACAGGCAGAAGATGTGTCCCCATGTGCTGGAGGGGTCTGTGCAGGCAGAGGATGTGGGTGTGGGGAAATGTGGGGAGGTTGTTTTTTTCAAAGCCCTGTGAGGAAACACGGTCATGTCCCCACCAATCCAGATCTCTCCTGAGCACCCCCAGTCTTCTCCTAATGAGGACAGGCTGCAGCCTCTCCCTCCCTGCCTGCCTCCCTGCCCAGGCCAGCACTCCCTGCACTTTGCCTCCACAGGCTGGCAGGTTCTGTTGCTGCTTTCAAATGGCTTTGCCCAAGGAAATCTGCTCCTTCTGGGCAGACATTTCCTGGTTTATTTGGCACAGTTGTCTCCTCTCACTGCAGTCTCTGGGGGTCCCTGCCAGTGCTGGCAGCAGGGCTGGGGAAGGCTGTCCTCTCCAAAGGCCCTGATTGCAGCAAGCCCTGTGGACTCGGGTTCCTCTCCTCTCACTCCCTGAGGGCTGTGTTGGGTCTCAGACAGCCCCTTCTTCCTGCCCCTCTGCTCAGCCCACGCTGCCCTTTGGCTGCACACTTTGCCCCCTGCCCTGCAGGGCACACAAGCACAGGGCCCTTTTGCAGGACACACTGTCAGCCCTGAGAACACCCCTGAGCTGTGGCAGCGCTGCCAGAGCAGGGCAGGCTGAGGGCAGTGGCCTTGGGGCTGCCTGGAGCTGTGGGGCTGGCACAGCCCAGTGCTCCACGATGGTTTTCCTAGGAAAGGAATGGAGCTGCCCAAAGGACTGAGGCCTGGCAGGACCCTGAATGTGCCTGGGGATGCTCAGGGAGGGAAGGTGCCCAGAAGGGCCCAGGGGACAAACCCAGCTCTCAGCCCACGCCAAGCAGCGATGCTCTTCCCTGCCCTGCACACATGGAGGCAGCTGGGACACATCCCAGGAGGGCAAGGGAATGCCTTCAGTAGGCAAATTTCCTGGGACAGACTCATAGAGTCTCCCAATCCATGGTGAGTCAAGCCCCAGTTTTGGGTTGGCCTCGTGTCAGCCTTTGTGTGTGGGGCCAAGCCAGCAGTGTGTGCTGTCTGCAGGCTCGTGTCCTCTGTGGGGCTGAATTTCCTTCAGGCAAGGGCAGCTCCATCCTTGCCCCAGGCAAATCGGTGCTTGGCAGCACTTGCACAGGTCAGGAGTGTTCTCAGGGCTGACAGAGTGTATTGGAAAAGTTTCCTGTGCTTGGGTGTCATCCAGGTCAGGGTGTAAAATGTGCAGCCAAAGTGCATTGAGGGGTGAGCAGAGGGGAGGAACAAGGAACTGTCCTGAGGCCCAACAGACCCCTCTGACAGTGAGAGGAGAGCAACCCAAGTCCACAGGGCTTGCTGCAATCAGGGCCTTTGGAGAGGACAGCCTTCCCCAGCCCTGCTG
This sequence comes from Myiozetetes cayanensis, assembly GCF_022539395.1. NCBI lineage: Eukaryota > Metazoa > Chordata > Aves > Passeriformes > Tyrannidae > Myiozetetes > Myiozetetes cayanensis. The sequence goes on along the minus strand of NW_026087436.1, from coordinate 14,560 downwards.
CCAGCACTGGCAGGGACCCCCAGAGACTGCAGTGAGAGGAGACAACTGTGCCAAATAAACCAGGAAATGTCTGCCCAGAAGGAGCAGATTTCCTTGGGCAAAGCCATTTGAAAGCAGCAACAGAACCTGCCAGCCTGTGGAGGCAAAGTGCAGGGAGTGCTGGCCTGGGCAGGGAGGCAGGCAGGGAGGGAGAGGCTGCAGCCTGTCCTCATTAGGAGAAGACTGGGGGTGCTCAGGAGAGGATTGCACTGGTGGGAAGACATGATGTCTCACAGGGCTTTGAAAACAACCTCCCCACATTTCCCCACACCCACATCCTCTGCCTGCACAGACCCCTCCAGCACATGGGGACACATCTTCTGCCTGTGCTGACATGATCCTGCTCAGGAAATCCTCAGGCCTTTCATTCCAATCCTTCAAAAGATCCTCTGTGGATCCTCATGGTCACACCAGAAATGAGGAAATGAAATGGCAGTGTTGACAGAAACCAAAATGCAACCTGTGGCATTAGGTGGGATATTTTGCTTTGGAGGTGAGTCTGTTGGAAAATTACTGCCTTGTGCAGTGACTGTGGGCCTGGGGCGGTGCAGGAGCAGTATAAAAGCAGGCCCTTCTCTTCACTCTCTCATCCACTCCTTTGCCTCCATCTCATTGGGAACAAGGTGAGGTTTGAACCTTTCTTATGCTCCCCCTTGTTCTCTTCTTCTTCTTCTTCCTTCCCTTTGTCTTCCACCTTGTCCTTCTCTGGGGTTTCCTGTCCCACACTTGCCTCCTTGTTCTCTGCTGTCTTGAGGCTGCTTACCATGGGACACAGAAGGTGTTCCTGGAGAAGGGCTGGACTGAGCTGTCTCCTGAGCTATGGGGGGGTCCTCCTTGGCCTTGGCCACTCTAGGTGGGCTCACTGGGGCTGAAAGAAAGGAGGTCATTCATGGTGTGGTGAGAGGCTGCCCTTCAAACACCCCTCATGCCTTGATTTTTCTTGCCCTCTGTGCCAGGTGCAGCTCTGCCTTTGAGACATGTCCTGCTACACCCCGTGCCTGCCCTGCCAGCCCTGCGGGCCCACCCCGCTGGCCAACAGCTGCAATGAGCCCTGTGTCAGGCAGTGCCAGGACTCCAATGTCTTCATCCAGCCCTCCCCCGTGGTGGTGACCCTGCCCGGGCCCATCCTCAGCTCCTTCCCACAGAACACCGCCGTGGGATCCTCCACCTCCGCTGCCGTTGGCAGCATCCTCAGCTCTCAGGGAGTGCCCATCAACTCCGGGGGCTTTGGCCTCTCTGGGCTGGGCAGTGGCCTCTGTGGCAGGAGCTGCTTCCCCTGCTAAAGCTGCTCCCTCCCATGGCCTCTCCCCTTGGACATCTCCCCTTGCATCCACCTCCATTCCCTCTTTGCACTCATTAAATTCTGCTGCATCCCAGCCCACGCCTCTGTGTCATCCTTTCCCCTTCAACTGCTCTCCAGGGGGAGAGATGTTGCCCAGGAGGTTTCTGAGAGGCAATTTTAGAGGCAGGTGTTTCACTGACTTTTAAGACAGGAGTGTTTGAACGTGCTCCATCAGGCTATTGCTCTTTTCCAACCTTCTCAACCTGCTTGTGCCTGGATAGAACAAACCAATCCTCTTCATTGGCTGCAGCTGCTCCAAGGACGATTTTATCTCTCTGACCAAAGCATTCTCCTTTCCACACTCAGCAGTCCCTGTGCCTGAGTCAAGTGCTCAGCCTCCTCCCCATCCCAAACACCCTGCACTGAACTTCTCCCCATGGTCAGGGTTGTTGTTGCATTCCAGCCTGTCCCCAACACGGGTGATGCCACCAGGCGAGTGCCGAGCAGAGCGGCATCGTGGCTCCCACGGATCTCCTGCTCACACTCCTGCTCACACAGCCCAGGGGGATGGGGACAGTCCTCGGGGTCTGGGCACAGCTGGGGATGTGGCTCCTGTTCCCATGGGGTCACTGCAGGAGCCCCTTTCTCTGGCCCTGTGTCCTGGTTTCAGCTGGGTGGAGTTCATTTGTTCTCAGTAGCTGTTCTAGTGCTGTGCTTTGGACTCAGAATGAAATGGTGTTGATAACACACTGATGGTTTGGGGTTTTGATAAGTCCTGTTTATCCTAAGTCTTTTTGGGATTTTTCACCTCCTGCTCTGCCAGTGATGAGATTGACAAAGGAAACTGAGAAGGAGCAGAGCTGGGACAGGTGATCCAATCTGACCAAAGGGATATTCCAAAAATAGGACATCATGCCCTGTCTGTGAACTTGTGGTAGTTACCAGGAAGTGGAGTCTTGCATCAGTCAGAGAGGGTGGTGAGTAATTGTAATGTGCATCACTCAGTTTTCCCTTATTATTATCATTACTGTTAACATTTACCATTGTGGCTGTCTTTTTATTTTAGCTGAGGTCACCTGTCCTGCCAGCACCAGGGCAAACTGGTGCTCCATTCCCTCTCCTCTTGTCCTCTGAGGGTTTTTTTGGCTTGAGCCTCCTCTGCCAGAATGATGGCACCCAGGACAAGATAAATTGCTCTATCTTCTTTCCTTTCCCTTGTTGCCTCAGAGTTTTTGATTTTTTTTTTTTTAATTTTTGTAGATTTTAGAAGTACTTGTACAGAAAATGTAGATTTTAATGTAGTTGTGTTATAGCCCTTGCCCTTAACACAGTAGTTACACACAGCCAACCCTGTCACCCTATTCCATATCAATCCCCCTAAATTCCATGGGTGTGTTTTGTCTCCTTTTCAAGGCAGAATTGTAGAAAACACCCTAAAATCTACACCAGAAGATACAGGCATAGACACAACGACCTTCCAGCCCAGAGCCTTGGAAAGCCTCCAAGAACTGCACGTGCTTTGATGAAGATGAAGATGAAGAAGAGGGGGTCCCAAACTCCCCCAGAATCAGTTCCCAAAAGGAGTGTGTGGGGGCAGAGCGGGGCAGAACAGGGGGGTGGTCAAACAGGGATGGGATGGAAATCATTATACAATTCTAACACCTGGGTCATGGGTTTGTGTTCCTGGAGAGCCTGCAGGCTCATTAAAACCCAAACTAGAGAACCAACCCTAAAACCACAACTGTAATTGTCACCAAAGAGCCAAGAATCTGAACCAAGCTAATCCTGATGCTGATTCTTCTACAACAAGATGGATGCTCTAAAGAATGAACAAGGACTATATACATTTATCCATATGTGTATATATACGAAAGATATAAGTGAAGACAGAATATAGGTGTTACGTAAAAATAGTATGGAATAAAGGGTGGAGAATGTGATGGTTTCGATCTAGGCCTTCCTGGTAACCAGTTTGTAACCAAGGAAGTGGCCAAGTACCCAGTATTCCATACAATTTTTAGGTAAACCAGAGTATAAATAAGTTGGAGATTAGAAACCTCTCTCTCTTCTCTTCCAACGAGGGTCGGGAACTGCAGGTCCTTGCGTTGGTCTCGCTTATCTAAAGCTGAGGCCTGCAGCGACCGCTGGCCTGCCACGTGGGGGGTTTGGAGAGTGCTGGCTGTGTCTGCCAATCCTGCTTTTCTAAGGGAAGTGGGGAGATCTGTTTTGTTAATTACTAGTATAGTTCTTGAATTTGATAAAATATACCTGTTCGGTGTCCCTTTTTTTTTTTCCCTTTCCCTATCCCTTTGGGGAGTGGATCCCCTTTTACTGTGTATATAGCATCTTAACTGTATATAACTTTAATTTACGTAAATATATATATATTTTATATAAACAGCTTGACTTTGGGTTCTTTAATTTTTTATAGTTTTTTTTTCTTTGCCCTAAGAGGAGAAGGGAGGAAAGAAGGGGGCTGCCGTCGTGACTTTCGGGCATTTGCCAAGGAGCCAAGTCTAAACCATCACACTGGGTCATGGGTTTGATCTCCTGGAAAGCCTGCAGGCTCATTAAAACCTCTGCTCCCTTTTCTTATCTCCTGCCTAATCTCCTGCCTAATTTCCTGCAGTCTTTTTTCTCCTCGGTTTTTAGGTAACACCTTCCTCTCTCCTCCTACCCAATTTCCAGGGGCTTTGAGGGCTTCTGCCCTCCCAGAGCCTTCCACAGCCCAGGCTTCTCAACCAGCCTCAGCAGCAGCCACAGAACGAGCACTGAGGCCAAGAGCATGGTCTGGGCAAGGCTGGCTCTGATGGACAGGGGCTCAGCTGGACTAGAGGGTTCCTTCCACACCTGCCAGTAAAGGTGCCCCAGGGGCACAGCCACTGGCTCAGTGTCCCAGTGGAAACCAGTGATGACTGGTGTCCCTCAGGGCTCCATACTGGGACCATATTTGTTAATATGTTCATCAGTGACACGAGTAGTGGGTTGGGTGGACCCTCAACAAGTCTGGGCATGACCCAAGCTGAGGGTTGCATTGCTACGCTTGAGGAGAGTGTTTCAACCCAGAGGGATCTTGGCACACTTGAGGAATGATCCCATGGGAAGCTCCCTCAGGAACTTCTACAAGGCCAGGACTGGAGGTGAATGGTTTAGAGAGCACTGCAGAGAAGGAACCAGAGGAAATGGAGGTTGAAATATCTGACATGAGCCAGCAATGTGCAGTTGCTGCCCAGAAATGCAGTCATGTCCTGGGCTGCACCAACACAAACATGGCCAGCAGGTCAAGGGTGGGGAATTCTCCACTTCTCATCTGCTCTCATTAGACCCCCCCTGGGTCCCCATTCAGAAGAGACATGGAGCTGTTGGAACAGCCCCAGAGAAGGGATGCAAAAATGACCCCATGAATACATCAAACCCATGGAGAAAGGCTGAGGGAGTTGAAGTTTTACAGGCAGAAGAAGAGCAGGGTCTGGGGAGATCTTATTGCAGCCTTTGAGTGTGTAAAGGGGCCATATAAGTGGGAGAAAGATATTTTTCCAAGGCCTGTAGTATTTGGACAAGGAAAAACAGTTTTAAATTGAAATGGGGTAGATGTAGATGGGATACTGGAATAAGAGGATGAAATTTATGATGATGAGTGTGGTGGGATACTGGAATATGCGGTGGTCCATCATGGGAAGTGTTCAGGGTGAGTTTTGGGGAACTCAGAGTAAAGTAACTGATGTATTGACAGAAGAATGTTAGGAAGGGTCTCCTGGAGTCTGAAGGGAAGCTGTGCCTGTGTGTGGTCAGTGAGACATTCACAGCTGAGTCCTTGTGTCACAGAGCTGAGCTCAGGGAGGCAAAGATGTGCAAAGATGTGGTTGTCACTGGAGAGTGGAGGGTAATTGTGTGCTGAGCCAAAGAGGCAGAAATTGAGAAACCAGAGGGTCAGTCCATGTAGGACAGAGCTCACTCAGGGCCAGCCTGTGCTGACAAAGGGTGCAAAACCATCCCCAACAACCCCCTCCCAGAAACCTCCTGGGGCAACATCTGTGCCCTGGGAGAGTGTCTGCAGGGGAAAGGATGACACAGAGGTGTGGGCTGGGATGCAGCAGAATTTAATGAGTGCAAAGAGGGAAGAGAGGTGGATGCAAGGGGAGATGTCCAAGGGGAGAGGCCATGGGAGGGAGCAGCTTTAGCAGGAGAAGCAGGTCCTGCCACAGAGGCCACTGCCCAGCCCAGAGAGGCCAAAGCCCCCGGAGTTGATGGGCACTCCCTGAGAGCTGAGGATGCTGCCAACGGCAGCGGAGGTGGAGGATCCCACAGCGGTGTTCTGTGGGAAGGAGCTGAGGATGGGCCCGGGCAGGGTCACCACCACGGGGGAGGGCTGGATGACCACGGTGGAGTCCTGGCACTGCCTGACACAGGGCTCATTGCAGCTGTTGGCCAGCGGGGTGGGCCCGCAGGGCTGGCAGGGCAGGCACGGGGTGGAGCAGGACATGTCTCAAAGTCAGAGCTGCACCTGGCACAGAGGGCAAGAAAAATCAAGGCATGAGAGGTTTTTGAAGGGCAACCTCTCACCACACTGTGCAGGTGCCCTGTCAAGACAAATTGTAAGTAACAGCCGGAAGTGCTGGACTGATACACACAGTCTTCTGTTTAGCTAAAAAGTTCCCTGCCAAGAGCAACCAGTCCCCAGGAATTTCCACTTACCCCATCGCTCACTTCAGTCAAGCCCCACCCTGTTTTCATGAACACTCTGCCCACATTCCTCTCCCATCATAAGCAGACCCAAAACCCAGCATAGAACACAGGGACAGGTATGTGCTGAAAAAACATGAGGAGGAAGAAGAGAAGGAAGGAGAGGAGAAAAGTCTTCAACCTCACCTTGTTTCCAGTGAGATGGAAGCGAGTGGACTGGATGTGAGTGAGGAGAAGGGCCTGCCTTTATACTTCTCCTGCACTGCCCCAGGCCCACAGTCACTGCACAAGGGCCGCAGTTTTCCAACAGACTCATCTCCAAAGCAAAATACCCCACCTAATGGCACAGGTCGTGCTTTTGTTTCTGTAAACGCTGCCATTTCATTTCCTCGTTTCTGACATTCCTTCTCTGAGCTGTAGGATCCTTTCGTGTGCCACAAGGAGAAGCCAGAGGATATCCGAGGCAGAATCCTGTTAGTGGGGACAGCAGTGCTGGAGGGTTCTATGTAGGCAGGAGGTGTTGGCCCGGGGCAGTGAAGTGTGTCTCTTTGCTGCTGCCTTTGTAGGAAGTGCCCCAGCTCTGCCCAACGCAGAGATGTCACCACAGCCCCCAAAAGCTCCTCTGCCTTAGGGACGTGTCACCCCCTTCTCTCTCTTCTGTCTTTCTCCACTCTCCTGCAGGATCACGAGCTGTGGCATCTCCAGACAGCCAGGCTTTGGAAGGGGTTTGCCATCAGCCTGTGCAATGGGATCCCTCTTCTCTGCTCCACAGGGCTCAGGAACAGCTGCCCCCAAGAGCAGCTGCCTGGTGGGACAGAGGCACGGACAGACTGGTCCCAGTCCAGCAAAGGCCTCAGAGCCCAGGCAGTGACTGCAGCCCCTGGGACAGGAGGGGCTGCCCCAGCTGGGCTTGTCCCCCTGGAGGAGAGAGAGCAGCCAGGCACACTGCCCAGGAATGGGGAAAAGAGCTGCTGGGAGGGAGTCCAGAACTCACAGCCAGACTCTCCTGAGCCCTACCCAGGGAAGGGACAAGAGGTAACAGGCACATCTGGAAATATGGGAAATTCCAGAGAAACAGAAGAAAAGACATTGTTAGTGTGATGTCTGGGGTTGACAGGGACAGGTTGTGGATTCTTCATCCTTGAAGGGATTCAGAGCTTGGCAGGACTTGGCCCTGAGCATCCTCCAAAGGCTGATCATGCTTTGAGCAGGGATGGTTGGAGCAAATGATCTCCAGAGGTCCCTTCCAACCTCAAGGATCCTGTGGTTCTGCCATGGGAAATGATGGGTTCTGCACAGCTGCTCCTAGAAGGGAAGAACTGGTGGGAAACATTGGAATTCAAAGAAGGGCAGCCTTGGTCCTCCTACCTCAGGGACACTGGAGTCAAGACCTGATGGCAGGAAGGAAATCCAGTGGACTTCAGGCACAGCAGATTCATCTTCAGCAGCTGTTAGGGGTGATTTCATGGGCACAGCTTTGGGCAGCACACGGTTCAGGAACAAGAAGGGTGCAGCCCAGTACTCAAAATCAAGGAGATGTCTGAGCAGATTGGCTCTGACCAAGGGGGGTTCTGAAGGCGGACCACCAACACAGAGTCCTGGAGCTGAAGGGAGGGATGAGCTTCAAAAGAGGAATTTGGAAATGTTTCACATATTTCATATGTTGGAATGCTGCTACAAAAAGCAAAGCTCAACCTGCCTTGAGTCTTGAGAGACCCCTCCAGAGGAACAGACAACAATCATCATCCTACAAGAGCAGTTAAAGGCTGACCAAGGAAAATGTGGTCCAGCTGCTGACAGGGGCAGCTGATTTCCTGAAGAGTGTCCAGAGAACAGGCTGGGGGAGTCAATACCTTCCCTCTCTCAGGCATCACCTCGGCTGAGACTTGTCTCAGGCTGTGGTGAGGAGCTCTCCTGAATGTGTTGTGGTGTTAAAAAAGGGTTGCAGAAAACATCTCCCCACCACCTTGAACACATCCTTGGGTCTCAAATGACACCACTTCTCTTGGAATTAGTGCTTTGTCATTGTCCCTTTCCTCTGACCTAGAGACTGGCTCAGCCTGGAGCACAAACTGATACCACTGGGGAAGCAAAAACTTGCCCAACTCACAAGGAAATGAGGCCTGGCAGGACCCTGAATGTGCCTGGGGATGCTCAGGGAGGGGAGGTGCCCAGAAGGGCCCTGGGGACAAACCCAGCTCTCAGCCCACGCCAAGCAGCGATGCTCTTCCCTGCCCTGCAGGCATGGAGGCAGCTGAGACACATCCCAGGAGGGCAAGGGAATGCCTTCAGTAGGCAAATTTCCTGGGACTGACTCTCCCAGCCCATGGCCAGCCCCGCTCTAATTTTGGATCCGCCGTGTGTCATCCCTTTGGTGTGCTGTGTGCAGGCCTAATGTCCCACACAGGGACCCTCCAGCAAGGGCAGCTCCATCCATGCCTCAGAAAATCCATCTTGAGTCACTGGGCTGTTCCTTGAACACAGCTCGGGGCAGCTCGGACAGACACCGCCCTCAGCACAGCTCGCTGCCGTCGCTCCCACAGCACAGGGGGCTTTCAGGACAGTCAGCTGGGGCTGGAAAAGAGACTCCTGCTACTGTGGGGCCAAACTGTGGGGTCACAGTGTACGGTGATCTGAGGAAAATGGGAAGAACAAGGTGCTTCACTGAGCCCCCACACACCCCCCAGGGCACTGAGATGGGACCCAGCTCTGTGGGGCGAGTTGAGGAATCAAAGGGTTTCAGGAGAGCAAGTCATCCTTCCCCATATCCCAGTGCTGGCACTCCCTGGGAACCCCACAAGGCTGCCAGGAAAGAGGACAACCTTGCCAAACAAACTGCCACAGGCAGGAGAGGACTGAATTGGTGGGAGGGTATGCTTAGAAGCCTCCAAAGAGGGTAAGAAAACAACCACACCATATTTCCTCAGATTGGTGTCAACAGTCTCCACAGACCCCTCCAGCACATGTAACACATCTTCTGCCTGTACGGATGTGTCACTGCCCCAGATCCTTGGGCCTTTCATCTCAGGACTTGAAAGGATCCTCAGAGGACTAATGGTCATGTCAGAAACGAGGAAATGAAATGGCAGCGTTGATGGAAACCAAAACACACCCTGTGGCATTAGGTTGGGTATTTTGCTTTCAAGGTGAGTCTGTTGGAAAATTACTGCCCTGTGCAGTGACTGTGGGCCTGGGGCAGTGCAGGAACAGTATAAAAGCAGGCCCAGCTCCTCAGTCTCTCATACACTTCTCTCTTCTCCATCTCATTGACAACAAGGTGAGTTTAGAACACTTTTTTTTGCTTCTCCTCCTCCTCCTGTTTTTCCTCCTCCTGTTGTGGGATATCGCAGCACATACTTCTCCCTTTGTCATATTCTGGAGTCCTGAGGATGCTTACCATGGGATAGGGCAGGTAGAAGACAATGTGGCAGGGGAAGAGATTCAGGCTTGGCTGAAATGTCTGCACAACCATGAGCTAAGTGGGGGTCCTCTCTGGGGCTGCAGTTCCTGCTGGGGCTCTTCTGAGGGAAAAGAAAATGCCTAGGGTTCTCTTTGTGATGTTCTTTTGTGATGAGGGAAAGGGTCTCCCTCATGTGGGGGGTGAGAGGTTCCTCTTCAAGCACAATTCATGTTTTTCTTCCCCTGCCCTCTGTGCCAGGTGCAGCTCTGCCTTTGAGACATGTCCTGCTACACCCCGTGCCTGCCCTGCCAGCCCTGCGGGCCCACCCCGCTGGCCAACAGCTGCAATGAGCCCTGTGTCAGGCAGTGCCAGGATTCCAATGTCTTCATCCAGCCCTCCCCCGTGGTGGTGACCCTGCCCGGGCCCATCCTCAGCTCCTTCCCACAGAACACCGCCGTGGGATCCTCCACCTCCGCTGCCGTTGGCAGCATCCTCAGCTCTCAGGGAGTGCCCATCAACTCCGGGGGCTTTGGCCTCTCTGGGCTCGGCAGTGGCTACTGTGGCAGGAGCCGCTTCATCTGCTAAAGCTGCTGCCCCAGGCCCTGGGGAAGGCCCTCAAGGACTCCCAAGATGGTTTTTCACTGATGCTGGAGCATCATCTTGCTGCTTCCAGACGGGCTGAGCCAGCCCAGCAGCCCCTGCAGAAGGACGGGGCCAGCCTGGGCTCTGGGCAAGCACGGCCCAGCCCTGCCTCTGCCCTCTGCCACTCTCTGCTTTCTGTCCTGTGTCCTTGTTCCCTTGTGCTCCGTGGGCTCTCAGCCCCACAGAACCAGCCTGGGGAGGACCTGCTGGCCCTGTTCCCCCCCTGGATCAGGCAGATGGACTCCTGATGGGATGTCTGACAGATCCAAGGGGTAGAGACTCTCTGCCCCTGGTGCTCTCTCAACTGAGTTCTCCATTTACAGCAACCTTTTTTCCCTCTTTTAACTCAATAAAGTTCTGCTGCATCCCAGCTCATGTCTCTGTGTCCTCCTTTCCCCTGCAGACGTTCTCCCAATGTGCCCAGGGGAAATGGTGTTGTCTGAGAGTGGTTCTGGGAGGGGGTTGTTGGGAATGGCTGTGCAGTGTTTGTCAACTGGGTTTTGCAGTGAGGCTGCTCAGGCAGTACTTGCTGGTTTCCAAAGGTTCCTGTCCTTTTGGGGATGGAGTGACCAGTGAAGTTCAACATCTGACATCTGCTTTGTTGTGCTCACCTTGTCTTTTGCCTTGGTGAGCTCATCACTGTGACACAAGTAGTCAGAGGGAGGAGGAAGGAATGTGTTTATTGACAAGACAGAGGGAATACCTTCCCAGGAAAGCCCAGGAGATCCTGTCCTAGCAATAACGTTGAGGTTCAGAGTTGGGAGGTGGAAAACAAAAGGATAAAGACAGAAAGGGAACATGCTACCACAGCATCTTCAGGAAAACTTTGTCCCAACAGCTGAAGACCACAGGTCTTGTGGTCTTTAATTTGGTGCAGGGATGGTTTCTGCAATCCTTTGTTTCCCTCAATGCAGCTCCTCACACTGCCCGTGTCCTTACTGTGAAAAGGAGCCCCTCTTGCTCATTGCTGGCCTTACCCCAGAGGGCAGAGGCACAGGGGGCCCAGGGTCATTGGATCATGCCAGAGTCAAGGTGAAAGAGGTTGCAGAGGTCCTTGGGCTCAACTTCTTGCTCCAAGCTCAGTCAGCCATGAGCATCCAAGGAGGGCGACTGCACGACCTTCCCAGGCAATTATTCCACTGCTGGATCCTCCCCTTGATGAAGAACATTTTCCATCTATTTAGTCCCAACCTCTCATCTTTCAGTGGGAGTCCAGTGTCTCCAGTCCTCCAGCCACGCACTGCCAGTGTTGAGCCTGCATCCGTCTTCTGGGGCACCTCAGCAGAGTTGCTCCAAATCTGCTCTCAAGTCTCCCACTAAAGTCTCCCCTTCACACTCAGGATGCCTCATTCCCTCAGCATCTCCTGCTCAGGGAAGTGCTCCAGCTCCTCACAGTCCTGGGGCTCCTCTGCTGTACTCCCTTGGCCAAGGGATCCTTGTACTCCATCTTTCCTCGTGTCACAGCAGTGTCCTGGATGCCACCAGGCGAGTGCTGAGTGGAGCAGCATCGTGGCTCCCATGGATCTCCTTCCTGCTCACACTGCTGCTCACACAGCCCAGGGGGTGAGGACAGTCCTCAGGGTCTGGGCACATGGGGCCAGGGGCTTCTGTTCCCATGGGGTCACTGCAGGAGCCCCTTTCCCTGGCCCTGCTTTGGGGCTGCTGCTTGCAGGGGTTGAGGGAGCTGTGGGCACACAGGGCCAGCTGCTCCCACTCAGCTGCCACTGAGGGCTCTGGGGGGACACACCCGTGTCCCCCTGCCCAGCTGTGTCCTGCAGCAGTTCAGCCACTGCCCTCCCTCAGCTGCTCCTGGACAGCCCTTTGAGACACCCAGCCCACACCCCCTGCCTCTCTTCCTGCTCTGGGTCTCCCTGGGCTCTCTCTCCCCAGAAACATTCCCGGGAAGGCCTGGGCACAGCCAGGGAATGAGCAGGGCAAGGGGGAGCTGCAGGGGCTGGGAGCCTGTGTGGGTGTGTTTAACCCAGTCAGCACTGAGCACTGAGCAGCTCCTTCCAGATCCACTGTCCCAAGGGGATGGGGGAGAGTGGGGAGAGCAGGAGAGTGAGACACCCTGGGTTTGAGATCAGGTGAAAACAAAAGAGAAGGGAAAAAAAAAAGGGCTGGGAAGGTCATCACCCAGCACCGTGCACCAGCAGGGTGATGCTCAGGCACTCTCCAAAGGGTGGCTACTTTGGGAAGTCTGCCCACAGCCTTTCAGGTACCAATCAGTGTGTCAATAGCCATTGCACAACCATCCCCATAAATGCTCTCAGAAACATCCCTGAGGGTCCCCTCTCTCCCTGGACATCTTGGGAGAGCATCTGCAGGAAAAAGGATGACACAGAGGCGTAGACTGGGATGCCAGAAAACTTTAATCAGTGAAAGATGAAAATGAGGTTGGTCTGAGTGGGGAACCCAGGGCAGGGAGAACCATGGACAGACAACAGTGTGTGCCCCATGGCTCTGGCAGAGATCCCATCTTCCTCCTCCAGAGAGGAGCAGGGCCAGCAGGTCCTCCCCAGGCTGGTTCTGTGGGGCTGAGTGCCCACGGAGCACAAGGGAACAAGGACACAGGACAGAAAGCAGAGAGTGGCAGAGGGCAGAGGCAGGGCTGGGCCGTGCTTGCCCAGAGCCCAGGCTGGCCCCGTCCTTCTGCAGGAGCTGCTGGGCTGGCTCAGCCCCTCTGGAAGCAGCAAGATGATGCTCCAGCATCAGTGAAAAACCATCTTGGGAGTCCCTGAGGGCCTTCCCCAGGGCCATGGGGCAGCAGCTTTAGCAGATGAAGCGGCTCCTGCCACAGAGGCCACTGCCCAGCCCAGAGAGGCCAAAGCCCCCGGAGTTGATGGGCACTCCCTGAGAGCTGAGGATGCTGCCAACGGCAGCGGAGGTGGAGGATCCCACGGCGGTGTTCTGTGGGAAGGAGCTGAGGATGGGCCCGGGCAGGGTCACCACCATGGGGGAGGGCTGGATGACCACGGTGGAGTCCTGGCACTGCCTGACACAGGACTCATTGCAGCTGTTGGCCAGCGGGGTGGGCCCGCAGGGCTGGCAGGGCAGGCACGGGGTGGAGCAGGACATGTCTCAAAGTCAGAGCTGCACCTGGCACAGAGGGCAGGGGAGGCAGAGCAGGGAGATGGGTGAGGAGCAGCCTCTCACCCCACCACAGGGGACCCAAGGCATAAACTGGAGACAAGAACTGGGGCTGTGGAGAGAGACCCACAGGCTTCTCCTTTTCCTCACAAGAGCCTGCCAGGAGCACCCAGGGGAGATCCCGGCCTGGCCCAGAGCTCTGGAGACACCTCAGACAAGCCCCAGCCTTTCCCCACCTTCTGACCCCTTCCCTCCCCCATGGCAAGAACCTTCATGGGACAAAGAAGCTGGGATGGACTGAGGAACCCCCTGGGAAGAGGGGAAGGATGAGAAGAAGATTCAGACTCACCTTGTTCCCAAGGAGCTGGAAGCGAGTGGAGTGGATGAGAGAGTGAGGAGCAGGGCCTGCTTTTATGCTGCTCCTGCACTGCCCCAGGCCCACAGGCAGTGCAAAGGCAGTAATTTTCCAACAGACTCATCTCCAAAGCAAACCATCCCACCTAATGCCACAGGGTGTGTTTGGGTTCCTGTCCCTGCTGCCATTTCATTTCCTGGTTGCTGACAGGCCCATTGGGTCATGGAGATCCCTTTCATGTCCTGGGAGGAGAAGCCCAAGGACTTCTGGTGCAGGAACTAACGGGCACGGGCAGCAATCCAGGCTGGGGGCAGCCCTGTGGTGTTGGGCACTTCCTCACTCCCTGAGGGATGTGTTGGCTCTTGGGGCAGTGCCTTCTCCCTCCCCCTCTCCTCACCCCCAGCCCCTTTGGCTGCACACTTTGCCCCCTGACCTGCAGGAGGCCCTGGCCCCTTTCCCAATTCCCGCTCTCAGGGACTGCTCCCGATCTTGGGCAGCGCTGCCAGAGCAGGGCAGGCTGAGGGCAGTGGCCTTTGGGGCTGCCTGAGCTGTGGGGCTGGCACAGCCCAGTGCTGGAAATGCTGTTGCAGGGGCCTGGAGTGGAGCTGCCCTTGCTGGAGGGGAATTTGCCCCCACATGGGACACAAACAAAGGCTGACTCGAGGCCAACCCCCAATTAGAGCGGGGCTGGCCATGGGCTGGGAGAGTCAGTCCCAGGAAATTTGCCTACTGAAGGCATTCCCTTGCCCTCCTGGGATGTGTCCCAGCTGCCTCCATGTGTGCAGGGCAGGGAAGAGCATCGCTGCTTGGCGTGGGCTGAGAGCTGGGTTTGTCCCCAGGGCCCTTCTGGGCACCTCCCCTCCCTGAGCATCCCCAGGCACATTCAGGGTCCTGCCAGGCCTCAGTCCTTTGGGCAGCTCCATTCCTTTCCTAGGAAAACCATCGTGGAGCACTGGGCTGTGCCAGCCCCACAGCTCCAGGCAGCCCCAAGGCCACTGCCCTCAGCCTGCCCTGCTCTGGCAGCGCTGCCACAACTCAGGGGTGTTCTCGGGGCTGACAGTGTGTCCTG